>NC_045164.1:15060343-15087843 GCF_900700415.2 Clupea harengus
CACGCTGGGCTTCATGTCTGGAGGGAAGGGCGGTTTGACGTCCTGACTGGGGGACAGGTAGGGGGGGATAGTGCTGCCCGGGGTCATGGGGGGCGTGGGGTTCCCAGGGACCGGAGAGTGGGGGTAGTTACCCACTGGTCGAGGAGGCTAGAAAAACAAACAAACAAATAGATAAACAAATAAACAAACAAACAAACAAACAAAACAACACCAAAAACACACAGAGAGCAACAGCTTTCACTGATCTACACATGGAACTATATGTCCCTATGATGTTGAGGTAGAGGGAGGCTTCTTTTTATTTCACAAATTCAATTAGATTTATTTTAGAAATAAAATGAAAATTGATCATGAAGGAGATATCAGGACAAAAAAGTGGACCTTTATGTTCCCCATCTATTTTCCAAATGACGGGGCACATACCCCATTGCCTTGACTGTAGGAGTATCCACCGGCTGAGAAGTTGTTGTTGTTTTGCCCGTTAAATGGCTCCTGCTGAAAGAGAAACACGTTATATAGCATTTAGCACATTTAGCATCAGCCACACCCATTAAATGGCTGCTGCTGAAAGAGAAACACGTTATATAGCATTTAGCACATTTAGCATCAGCCACACCCGTTAAATGGCTCCTGCTGAAAGAGAAACACGTTATATAGCATTTAGCACATTTAGCATCAGCCACACCCGTTAAATGGCTCCTGCTGAAAGAGAAACACGTTATATAGCATTTAGCACATTTAGCATCAGCCACACCCGTTAAATGGCTCCTGCTGAAAGAGAAACACGTTATATAGCATTTAGCACATTTAGCATCAGCCACACCCGTTAAATGGCTCCTGCTGAAAGAGAAACACGTTATATAGCATTTAGCACATTTAGCATCAGCCACACCCGTTAAATGGCTCCTGCTGAAAGAGAAACACGTTATATAGCATTTAGCACATTTAGCATCAGCCACACCCATTAAATGGCTCCTGCTGAAAGAGAAACACGTTATATAGCATTTAGCACATTTAGCATCAGCCACACCCGTTAAATGGCTCCTGCTGAAAGAGAAACGCGTTATATAGCATTTAGCACATTTAGCATCAGCCACACCCATTAAATGGCTCCTGCTGAAAGAGAAACACGTTATATAGCATTTAGCACATTTAGCATCAGCCACACCCGTTAAATGGCTCCTGCTGAAAGAGAAACACGTTATATAGCATTTAGCACATTTAGCATCAGCCACACCCGTTAAATGGCTCCTGCTGAAAGAGAAACACGTTATATAGCATTTAGCACATTTAGCATCAGCCACACCCGTTAAATGGCTCCTGCTGAAAGAGAAACACGTTATATAGCATTTAGCACATTTAGCATCAGCCACACCCGTTAAATGGCTCCTGCTGAAAGAGAAACACGTTATATAGCATTTAGCACATTTAGCATCAGCCACACCCGTTAAATGGCTCCTGCTGAAAGAGAAACACGTTATATAGCATTTAGCACATTTAGCATCAGCCACACCCTATAAATGGCTCCTGCTGAAAGAGAAACACGTTATATAGCATTTAGCACATTTAGCATCAGCCACACCCGTTAAATGGCTCCTGCTGAAAGAGAAACACGTTATATAGCATTTAGCACATTTAGCATCAGCCACACCCGTTAAATGGCTCCTGCTGAAAGAGAAACACGTTATATAGCATTTAGCACATTTAGCATCAGCCACACCCTATAAATGGCTCCTGCTGAAAGAGAAACACGTTATATAGCATTTAGCACATTTAGCATCAGCCACACCCGTTAAATGGCTCCTGCTGAAAGAGAAACGCGTTATATAGCATTTAGCACATTTAGCATCAGCCACACCCGTTAAATGGCTCATGCTGAAAGAGAAACGCGTTATATAGCATTTAGCACATTTAGCATCAGCCACACCCGTTAAATGGCTCCTGCTGAAAGAGAAACACGTTATATAGCATTTAGCACATTTAGCATCAGCCACACCCATTAAATGGCTCCTGCTGAAAGAGAAACACGTTATATAGCATTTAGCACATTTAGCATCAGCCACACCCATTAAATGGCTCCTGCTGAAAGAGAAACACTTTACATAGCATTTAGCACATTTAGCATCAGCCACACCTGTCGGCATGCAAGCCTCATCTCCAGAATGCCATGGTGTCATGCCGCTGGCTCACCTTATAGTACTGGCCCATGGCCACTCCACCAGGGGGGTACTGGCCGGCGCCCTGCTGGCCTGGCATCCTCTGGCCGGGGTAGTTGGGCGAGGGCAGAGACCTGGAGGGGTTGGGGGTGGAATATTGGCCCTGCTGGTTGGGAAACTGGCCGTTTGGTGCAAACTGCTGACCTCCATAGTTTGGCTGGAGGGGACAGAGAAGAGGAGAGAGAGTCAAAGGGAGAGGAGGGCTACAGGTTAGAGTGTGGCTCTGACAGAGGGAGAGGAGGGCTACAGGTTAGAGTGTGGCTCTGACAGAGGGAGAGGAGGGCTACAGGTTAGAGTGTGGCTCTGACAGAGGGAGAGGAGGGTTACAGATTAGAGTGTGGCTCTGACAGAGGGAGAGGAGGGTTACAGGTTAGAGTGTGGCTCTGACAGAGGCCTGAAGGGCTTGGAACCGGCTCAGAGGGGGAGGCCCCAGCCCAGCGCAGACTAACCCCCAGAGCACCGGCTCCAGTGGGTCCCAGCCAGCCCTGTCCCACAGTCCCAGCTCCACCTACCTCGCCTGGGTAGGGCCTCTTCATGGCCTGCATGGGCATGCCCTGTGCCCGGGGGCCCGGGTAGCCCTGCTGGGGCATCCTCTGGCCGTGGCCGCCAAAGGGAGCCATGCCAGGGGCTCGGGGCTGGTTCATGCCCATGGGGGGCCCCGTCATGTTGGCGTTGTTGATGCCTGGGTTCATGCCTGCCGGGTTCATGCCCCCTGCCCCCTGCATGGATGGGGGGCCTCGGGGGCCCTGCTGGCTGAGGAACTGGTTGTTGTAGCCCTGTGAGGGACCCATCTGAAAGGACGAACACATCTGGAGAGCAGAGCAGAGCGCGGGAGAATCAGCAACCAAACGCATCACAGAGCACTTTCTAGTTCCAACCACCATTTTTCACACCTTTGAGTGGCGTGAAATGATTTATGGAAACAGGACAATACATGTTCAAATGATTTATAGGAGGAGGAAAATACTTTTCAAAAGAAATCACCATAAATGACAAGAGTAATCTCTGGGGGAGACTGTGATCACTACTGAAGGATAAAACATGTTGATGGAGCTTCAGCAGTTAGGAATTCCTTTAGTGGTAAAAGAAAATATGACATGTCTTTTGGCTTGTACCTGGCCATACTGGTTCATGTCCTTGTTTTGCGTCTCCTGTAGGGCCACAGTGGCGGTTGCCGTGGCGGTTGCCGTGGCAGCGGCGGCTGCTACAGCGGCCGCAGCGGCCGCAGCAGCTGGTTGGGTGGGCTGAGGCATGCCTATTCCGCCGGGGGCATTGGGACCACCTGGGTAGCTACAGAACAAAAAGGACGGATGTTTGAGCTCACTGAACACCATCAACACTGACATTTAAAACAGCATCCCCACCAACAGGGGGCTCCCCTCTCTACCAGCAACACATTCTGGCGTCAGCTGCAGTCTATGGCCCTACCTCACTGCACCATCAAGGATCTACAACCTTCAATCCTATAGGAGTGTTTATCACTCACACAGCATAGAATGCTGTTTAAACAAAGGTTCAAAGGTTAAACCTTTCCACCTGTCAGTGGCTTTTTAATCAGTGGCATTCTACCTGTCAGTGGCTTTTTAATCAGTGTCTGTGGCATTCTACCTGTCAGTAGCTTTTTAAATAGTGTCAGTGGCATTCTACCTGTCAGTAGCTTTTTAATCAGTGTCAGTGCATTCTGTCTGTCAGTAGCTTTTTAATCAGTGGCATTCTACCTGTCAGTAGCTTTTTAAATAGTGTCAGTGGCATTCTGTCTGTCAGTGGCTTTTTAATCCGTGTCAGTGGCTCATTCACTGGTCCCCTTCTCATGATGACGGCGCGGAGTCAAAGGGGCACTCACCTCCCACTGAAGCCGCCTCCGCCCGGGTGTCCTGGCCGTCCGTACATGCCCTGCTGCATCCCCTGCTGCATGTAGGCCTGGTTGGGGCCCCCTTTGGCTGCGAACTGCTGCTGTTGCCCAGGGAACTGGGAGTTCATGCCTGGGTTGTTAGCTGCCATGCCTGAGCCTATGGTGTTCCCTCCAGAGTTCATGGGGTTGTTAGCATTAGCCATGTGGTTGCCCAATACCTGTGTCCAAAAGTGCAGCTCCATTACATTCCAATGACTTGCAGAGTTGACAAACAACGTTTATTGAGGCAGATTGCTTTTGACTTTTGGCTAGTTCGTTTTCAAGAGTACAACCTAATATGAAACTTCAGCGATGTGCAGTAGATTGAGCCATATGTCTGTGTAGCTTTGTGTCTCACCTGACTCTGGGACGTATTGGTCACACCCCACACGGTTGTCACTACAGACAGAGACCCAGGGGGCTGGTTGGTGTTTTGTTGCCAGGGAACAGAATCATAAGGGAAGGACCCATCGCTGGAAGAGAACACATGAGAATGATTCACTGACTGCTAGATTGTGTTGTTGACCCTCAGCAGATATTTCTCCATGCATAATGAAGAAGGAGAGGCTCCTTGGAGGACCCTGCCGATTGCTCTCAATCAGACTCAGAGCAATGTGGAGTGATCACTGGACTCTGATCTCTCCTCCAGCATCGATTCACTGCTGCCAGGCAGGCAGGCTGGCAGGCAGGCCCCAGGGACCACTCCCTACCTCAGGGGACCTTTATGGGGCCAATAGTCACATGCTTGTGTCTCTCTGCTACACTGAACAGAGTACGATTGTGTACAAAAATAAAAAAAACTTTAATCAGGTTATCAGGCCACAACAAAAAGTAGTTCTTCAAGGACAGCGCATCAAAACAGCTGAGTGGGAACCAACTCTATAGTATTTTCTGTTCTATTTTCTGTTATAGTTGATGAGTATTGTATCAGGAATGAGTTGGTGAACAGGGGTGGAGGGGGAAGCTGAAGGCTGGGGTGGGTGTGTGTGTGTGTGTGTGTGTGTGTGTGTGTGTGTGTGTCTGTGTGTGTGGGTGGGTGTGTTTGTGTGTGGGTGTGGGGGGGGGGGGGTGTGGGTGTGTGTGTGTGTGTGTGTCAGGGGTGAGATGGAGGGACTGACCCGTGTGACAGGGGCGGCTTCATGGAGTTGATGGGCGACTGCATGGGTACTTTGCCCTGAGGCTCGTTCTGCCTGTTCTTCTGGTGCCGCAGCAGCAGCAGGCGTCCCAGCTCCTCACACCAGGACGACAACAGCGCTGTGGGGAGGGAGAGAAAGGGAGAGAGAGAGAGAATGTGTAAATCAGTATTCTCTCTGACTTATGGGGATACAAAGAGTGTACATCCTAATCCCCTCCAATGTTGACATCCCTTGGGTGTTGATTTGATACAAACGTGTCACTCATGATAAGCAGGATGCATGAGAAAAGCCATGCCAAAACAAATGACAAAACAATCACCACCACCACAACAACAACAACAACAAAGCCCTGAGTGCGCCGGCACGTCTGTCTCGGTTGACGCTGTCACATTGGTCTCGTTCTGCAGTGTCTGATGCAGTTCTCACTCTGGCCACAGGGATGCGCCCCACCCCTGACGTTCAGTGAAGAGTTGGCCACCAGACCAGCAGCGTGTTGCTCACAGGTACACATGCGTTTCATCTGCAGCACACACTGAGCACTGATCCAACAACAAAAGCCTGCTGTTCTCCTACCTGTTGGGGGCTGTGGGGCTGGGGGGATGAAACGAAAGAGGAGGGGTGGCGGGCGGGGGGGGGGGGGGGGGGGGGTAGATGGCATCGGTGCCGAGAGCAGTGAATCACTCCTCTGATGTGCGCGGGCACCGGTTCTGTCCTCAGCAACACTGGCAAACTGGCACACTGGCACTTGGCGTGCCGTGATGACAGAACGCAGAGTGCCACCGTGCCTCTATTACCCGAGAGCAGCCAATGAGAGGGGGGCGGGCGGGCGGCTGAGGCAGGTGAGGTGCGGTCTTAAAAACATCTCTCAGTGTTTGGGATGTATTTTGGGTCCCTGCGCCACCAAACACTTGACTGGAAGATGAGGAGGGCAGAGCGGCACGGAGGGAGAGAAGAGACAGGGAGGAGAAACAGACGGCTAATGGGGTCAATGAACTGAAGGAGAACACGGAGAAATGTCTGGTTTCCCTCACAGATGAGAGACAGACAGAGAGGGAGGGGGGTAGTGAGTGTGTATGTGCGTGCGTGCATATGAGACAGAGAGAGAGAGAGAGTGAGAGAGAGAGAGAGAGAGAGAGAGAGAGAGAGAGACAGAGAGAGAGAGAGAGAGAGAGACATGAGGTGCCACACACACACTGCAGTGACAGTACCGCCTCCCGTCTTCAGTGGTGCTGTACCCCGTGTGTTTCCGAGCCATCAAGCTGATTCTGTCAGAGACCTAATGAATCCCTTCCAGCACACGCACAAACAGCTCTCAGGAACAATACCTCTCTTTCTATATCATCACTCGCTATGGCAACAGGAAGAAGAAGACATCAGCAGGGCTTTTTCCCCTCCATCTCAGCTCCTTAGACCCGGAGTCTGCTGTTCACACGCAGTCTCCTTCAGCCCTAATGACTGCACCACTACAGGCAGACGCAGACAGACGCCAGAGCCAGAAGAGAAGAAGACAGGGAGAAGAAAGAGACGGAGAGAGGAGGAAGGAGAGAGGGAGCGAGGGAGCGAGGGAGGGAGGGAGTCTGGCCTGTGCAGAGAGACAGACGTCTGCCCGGTCTCCTCCTCCGGAGCATCGATCTGCGGGTGATGACTAATAGGAGCACTCGGGCTCCTCTCCTCCCGCCCTTAGTACCGTATCAATGCAAACAAGCCCAGCCACATGGCAGACAAACCCCAGCCGGAGCGCAGCCGGAACCCAGCCGGAACCCAGCCGACCCTTTTAGCACCTTAGCATTCTCCCTCCCGCTCTGGAAACCACTCCGTTAGTCACCCAGGAATCCAGAGTTGACAAAAACAGCAGCAGCATCCGCAGCGGCAGCAGAGCTACTGATGTGGACCATAATCCAACGCTGTTCTTTCTCCCAGGTTCATACACACTGTAATTACCGCCACAGAAACGGCAGAAACCAAAGGACAAGAAGAGGATGAAAGGGAAGCATTGGGAGAGAACGGGGACACACACGAATACAGACAAAGGCACAGGCACGCAAGCTTGTGCAAACACACACACACACACACACAGACACTTACACACACAGACACACACAGACACACAGACACACACACACACACACACACACACACACACACTTACACACAGACATACACAGACACACAGACACACACACACACACACACACACGCACACAAAGGTTTATGGAAAGAGGCTGGAGTCGCCCACCTACTTAAAGGAGAATTATTCTACCCTACCATTAGAGGCAGCTTATCGCCACTCCAAATCAGCACCTCGGCACGCTAGCAACTGCTATGTTTCTCCCAAAAGACCAACTCAGGGCTCATATGACAGGGCACTGAGAGCACCGAGGCCTGCCAAGTCCCCTCGCTGGCCTCTGCCTCCCACACCACCTCACACACACACACACACACACACACACACACACACACACACACACACACACACACACACACACACACACACACTCCCTGAAAGAAAGCAAAAGCTCTGCACCACACTCCGAGGTCACATCTCTGGCGGATGGCTTTTTGACTTAACTCAGCTTCATAAAGACACACAACACGATCGCAACTTCGGGCTGCTTTTTGGTTCCACTTCACTTTTCGGTTAATTCCTCTCCCTATCCATCCTCCTTAGTGTGTTCTCTCTCTCTCTCTCTCCCTCCCTCTGTCCTCCTCCTGTTCCCTCCTCCTCTCTGCCACAGACACCTGCTCCTCCATCAGATCTGCATGTTGGCTGGCAGGGGCTGGCATGGGCTGTGACAGAGTGCCGTATGGTGGTGTCTGAGGTAACACATGGTGGCGCGGCCCGCAGAGCGCCAGGAACAGGGAGAGGCTGTGGGCGACCCGCTCGCTATTACCGGCACCGACACCAGACACACTCACAACTAGATGCAGTCAAATACACTGCCGTGGAGTGATAACATGCCTTCAAAGCAACCTTGTTATGATACAGGTGTATTACCATCAACTCGTATTTAGTGACTTAACATAGCTTTACTGAAGTTACCGTTACCTAAATGCCCGTTCAATCAGTATTATTACACTTTGTAATGAACAGTTACTGTTCTCATAGTTGACTGTGCACGTCTCTTCTTTCTAAGCTCCTGACAGACGACAGACTAATGTCTTTTGTGCGCTCCTGCAGGGTGGACGGACACAGACTGAGGGGAAGGGGACCAGCAGACAGGACAGATGGACAGAGCAAGGCACTCGTCTCTCTGGAGGCTTCTCTCCCTCTCTCTCTCTTTCTCTCTCTCCCTCTCTCTCTCTCTCTGTTTTTGCTCTGTGGCAGTCTTTCTATTTGTGTTGTTCCTGTTTGCAGCTGAGGTCCTCTCTCATCCCTTTCTCTGTCTGTGGCCCCAGAGGCCCAATCCTGAGTCGGACTCCCGCTGCCCCTGAGGAACGGCAGAAAGGAGCAGGGCCACTGGAGGCCCCCCAGGTCACCGTGGCAACACAAATCACCTCAAAAGCCACACAAAGTATGCCACTCCACTCCTCTCCTCTCCTCTCCTCTCCCAACCTGCCGGACTCTGCCAACCGTGCACTCGCTTTCTCTTGTTTTAGTGCTGTCAATCGAACTAAATCAATGCACAATTTGCTGTGATTAATCGCGTTTGTTCTTCTTAAGACTGAAGCTTGTAATAATGGATATTTAAATGGAAAATCATGGAATTCAAGTAGAATCCACACAAAGGAAGTATATTTAAATTCGAATACTGTTGTTTAATAGCAGTTATAACTTTGAGTAGAGATTTGCTCCTGTGAACTACAGATTTCCAACAAAACCATGAAGGCCATCAAAATGAACTGTCAGCTTGAAAGGTATATTTGTGATATGTGTAGGATGTGAAGGATTTTTTCATTTGGAAATAGGGATTGAGATGGAGAACAGTGTTAATTTCGTTGACGAAAACTATGACGAAAAATATGCGTTAACGACCTTCTTGACTAAGACGAGACTAAGACGTGACGAAAACAGACCTTTGCAAATAAAAACTATGACTACATCTATTTTAACTTTCGTTGACGAGAGGAGACGAGGTGGCTGACTAAGTCACAATTTTTTTTTTTTTTTAAACTTGTATGCATCATTGGTTGAATGTTGCCCGGTCCTGTATCAATCCCTCCTCCACTCCCTGAGATGCCCCCAGACATGCAAGTGACGCCCTAACAAACGTTATATGATGGCTCAAGTTCAAGCACTCAGTACTGGAAGAAAACGAAGAATAGATATCTGGACAGTCTTTAATTATAACTTGACAGAAAATAAAACACAATGCACCGCAATAACGGGAGAGAAACCTTGTGGCTTCAAAATAGGTGGGAAGAACACAACAAGAGGCACTTGAAAGCGCACAAGACAACCCTGCCATTTATGCCAAGGTAAATTAGCTAGTAACTGTCAATGATAATTAGCTAATGTTAACTAGTTATTAGAATATATTAGCCAACGTTACGTTAACTTCAAAGGGGCAGTCGAGTGTATAGGTTGTGTCAGCTTGGATAACTAGCTAGTAATTTCCGATTGAAATCCTCCCGTTTGGCTTGGCAAATGAGTTCACAAACTTTTAGCTAGCTAACGTTAGCTAACTATGAGGTAGCATAGCTAAGTTATACTAGCTCTCAATAGCTAGCTGTTATACTAGCTATCGATAGCTAGCTAGTAAACGCATTGCAGAATGGACTATAGGACAGGCCACGCATGACATTAATCAAGAAAAATATATATATATATATGTGATTGGTTGACATAGTCTTGTCTATTTATGCAATTGTTATTATCATTGGCACCACTTTCAACTCTCAAAACTATCAGTCTAGCTAAATCTGTTGGTTATCAGATTGCACAGCAATTCATATGGAGGATATGTGGTTGATTTAACTCTAAGGCCAGGTAGGCATAGTAGTTGTATTGTGCTATCACATCATTTGAATCTTCAAAATCTAGACTTGATATTCTCTTATATTTTAATGATAATACTGATAATTAAGTATTGCCTTAAAATGATTATTTACATTAATTGGAATTCAGCTGTAGGCATATACTAGGAGATCTGTATCTTAGAGACTAATTGCATCCACAATTTAAGTACTGCAAGCTTGACTAATATGCAGTTGTAGACACAACACAAGGGGTCCCTGGGCCTGAGAAGGGAAGGAAAGGAGTTTAATGTGGCTATAAGATGGACTTTTAAACGTGACTAAAACTAGACTAAAATGTAATGAGACTTCGTCGACGAAAACTAGACTAAAATTAAGGAGGATAAAAATGACTAAATGTGACTAAAACTAATATGCATTTTCATCTAAAGACTAAGACTAAATCTAAAATAGCTGCCAAAATTAACACTGGTGGAGAAGCAGAGAAGAAGAGAGGAGACAGACTTTTGGGGAGGGAGATATTTTAAATCAGCCGGTCGGGAGTTACAACGTGGTGTGTAGTAGTTGTAAGTTGTAGTGCTAGACTTGCAAGCTTGTGAATTCAACGAAGCTCCGTGTCAGGTGTGTGTTGGATGCCCCAGATAGTTGAACTATTACATATGCACTAACAGAAATAATTACAAAACCCAGGAAACTGCGTTAATTGTGTTAAAAACGCTTTAAATATCTTAAATGAATCACAAAAATGAAAGCGTTCATTTTGACGGCAATCCTTGTCTTCTTCCTCCCTCTCCCTCTCTCTCTCCCTCCCTCTCTCGATGTCCCACCAGGCTTCTCACTTACTCCTTTTTACAGCCTTCAATGGATCATTAGAAGCTTTTTAATTATGATGCTGCATTTCTATGGCCAATAAAGTGAGCGATGGCTACAAGTGGAGAAAGAGCTGTTGTTGTGGACGACAGCCAAGATGAACTCTACCATGAGAGAGAGAGAGAGGGAAAGAGAGGGAGAGATGAAGCACTCTGCTTGACTTTCTAATCACAGTTTTCCCCCTGTAACAGACATGGCCTGGCACCCTGGCTCCCTGGCACCGCCCCTGCCAGCCACATTACAGCCTCTTTGTTTCCCCCATTATTTATTCATTTCCAGCGCTGTGGGGCCAAGTATGAGCAGGACGATTGCTGAGGGGAATGAGAGGGGAATTTGTACAAAGAGAGCCGCGTGAATTATGGAACAACAGCGAGCGGGACAGTCAGTGGCCATCAACATGAATGTTGTTCGATTCGATTCGAATTAAAAAGGGCTCCGAACAGTGAACCTGACGGAGCCATTATGGACAAATGTGTCATTCATTGGCACGCCATCCTCCGCTCCAAATGAATAGTGAATTAAGGTTTTTGTATTGCTCATTAAGTGTGCTTTTCTTTTCGTCTTCACCTTTAGGGGAAAAAAGTCATGTTCATCGAATGCGGAATATCAACACTCTCAAGAAGTCCCAAGATGCATACTTAATGATTTGAATAAGATTACAAATGAAACTAATGAAATGAATTACATCCAAGGAAATCAGAACAAACACAGTTATACCAACTCAGATGGCAAGAAAAACTACACAACAACAAAAACAACAAAACTATATGAATTCAGTATAACTGCTTTTAATGACTTCAGAATCTTCATCTGTGAGAAACTGCATCCTGTCTACAATCTTTCCTGTCAAGACACAGACACAAAGTGCTTACCCTTTACCTCTCCATCTCTCTCTCTCTCTCTCTCTCTCTCTCTCTCTCTCTCTCTCTCTCTCTCTCCCTCCCTCCTTGTCTGGGGCCACACTGGCTGGCAGTCAGTGAGTGTTGAGACTGCTGGTGGGTGGGCATGAGATCCAGACATGCTGGCGAGGGTTTCTGGGCCATCTCAGCAGCGTCTCCCTCAGCTTAAGCGCGCCGTCCCCCTGAGCACTCCGCCACATGGCCACCACGTCTGTCGGCCCACAGAGCTACCACACCACGGCACGCCACGACACTGCGCTGACAGCCACAGCACGCCAGCGCACGCCACAGCATGCCACGGCACGCCACGCAAACAAACTCAGCCGGAGCAGGAGTGAGGAGCCTGGGCACGAGCCACCGGGCTACGCCGAGCGCACTCAAACTGCCTTTATGTGTGGAGACTGAGCTAATCACCGCTTACTGACTGGTCCACCCTTACTGCTGAAGGTGACAGAGCCGTTGAGACACAGTGTGAGAATAACGGTGCAAACCCATGACACCGTTACGAGCGACGCGATATTCTAATCCCATGCATTTCAACGGGAGCCAATCCATTGTGACGTAGACCACCGTTTTGGGCGATGCGACCGATAAAAGTTGGAAAATGTTGAATCCTATGCAAATGAGGAGCGATTTTTCCCGGCAGCGGCCAATCAGATTGTTTGGTGTCGTCTCTGATGGTTTGAAAATGCTATTTCCACACGCTACAACACGCCCACTCAAAGCGATGGAAGCGTATCGCGTCGCTGTCATGGGTTTGCACCGTAAGAGGTGGTACAGTATGTGTCTTTCATTTAAGGAACTGAATATGTAGCAGAGTTCATTGATAATGAGTTTAACACTCAGTGGCTCATTGATAAGGTTAGATGGTCAGTCTCAGATGTGTCTGTATTAGAGGTGCCATTCTGCCACGCATGTACACTGTTCACTGTGGATCATCTCCACACCGCCTCTCATGGGCAGCCAGTCTTCCTCTTCCTCTTCGTCTTCCTCTTCGATGTGACCACACACCAAATCACTCCCCAAGCCCTGATTTTTCAATCTGTTAGCGCAGGTCTTTCCCGGCAAATGTAAGGAGCTTAGGGGGAAAACTCCCCTAAACCCTTCTTAGAAAAGAAGATTTCTCGACAGATTTAGTAATGCCCTGCAGACATGCCTTTACGTGACGTGTCTTTTAGATGGCAACTGTGTACAGTACAGTACAGTAAGACTTATCAAGTTCAAATGGCCACTGCCTCAAATTTGCAAAATGACAAAACTCTTACCATACAAATAATACAGTATGTATAGCCTGGAATTCAGTCCTTTTAGGGGCAAAGCCACTTGTCCTTTGGTGAGGTATATTGTTTTGAGGGCACTCAGGCCACATGTAAGGGCATCAAGGCACTCAGGTTAATTTCAGTGGTCCACTGATTGTACTGAAGGGCCAAACACACCAATGCCCTATGCCTATTCCCTCCTGCCTGTCCTTGGCATGCTTTCTGAAAAGTTATAGGAGCAACTAGCCTATGAAGAGAACAAATCGTGACAACAAGCATAAACAATCTCTCTCTCTCTCCCTCTCGCTTTCTCTCTCTAACTGTCCGTTTGACCTGTATGTGAGAGTTTACTGTAGTCTATTTGACCTCTCTTTGAACAGTATTCAACTGAGTGTAGTGTACAATCTGGCAATGACGTAGACACAGCATTCATCCTTCTCCAGTGATCGGTTTAAGCTTCATGAGCAGAAATGGGTAACATTATACATTTTAAAACTGACTGCTGACAAGATAACGCTCTGTTGCAGTCGAGAACTTTGCATCACAGAAGTGAAGTCAACTGACTAGATTGTTCTACACCCAAGCAATATTTGGGAAGAGTTAACCATCCATGTGTACATATACGTAGCCTAATTCTGTAATGTTATATCGGGACACCGCGGCATAACATTAACATTAGGATTATGAATCGGATTGCTAGCTTTGAAAATAACAAACCTTAGATAACGTTGCTTGCATAACTAGCTACCAACACCAGAACTGACAGCAGCATTTGCCTTTTGTCTTATACTGTATGTATATAGAGGCTATCTAGGTTATAGGCTATATATGTCAATTACAGCTTGCCAAAGCATGCAACGGATACATTTATAATTGTCACATTGCCACTAACATTATTGATAGATTGGTTTTGTCAGAAAAAGATAAAATAAATGAAGGCAGATCATGCGGTGCACCAAGGCCAATGAACATGCAATATTCACAAGGGCATCAAGGCCAGAAAGAGAGGCAAACACAGCCATGGCTGGAGTAGTTTCAGTGAATCCAAAAGATCATGTCCTGTTCAAATAAAGCATTACAGATATTATATTCCCTACACCCATGGGTGATACACCACACACCTTAATACACTGTCAGCACTGGTGTGTCAAACTGCTGTTAACTAATGACACCGAGCGGGTCCTCGTACGCGAAGGGAGCCCACATACTAATTAAACACAAGACCGAGAGGAGGAGGAGGCTGGGTCAGACACAAGAGCTGCAGCAATTACCCCCTGACTGAGGCCAGTGGGTCACAGCCAGCCCGCCCGCCCCGCAGATAGTGATGTAACCAGGCAGGACAGATCTGAGCCCGACGGAACCACGGCTCCCAGAGAGACGGGGCAGAGCCGAGGATCAGGACTGAGGGGCACTGAACTGACAGTGTGTGAGTGTGTGGGATTCTCATACTGTCTGACGATTCAACCAAACTAATATCAAGACTAGGGGAGACTATCGGAGAGGCCTGGAACTGCTGGGATGGAATAACAGGCTTCTAAGATGGAGTGGCTCCTTGGTAACAGTGTACCTGTCAGTCAAACAATACATGTACAACATGTACAACAGCAAATGGGCATGACAAACAATGAGGCGACAACACAGAGGGACACTCTTCAGCAGGTCACACACAACTCTGAGGGACACACAACACAGAGGAACACTCTTCAGCAGGTCACACGGCCAGGAGTGAACACACAACACAGAGGGACACTCTTCAGCAGGTCACACAGCCAGGAGTGAACACACAACACAGAGGCAGCAGGCAGGCCCGGGGCTGAGGGCCACACGGATGGGAGCTCCTGTCTGCCTTTGGAGCTCAGGTTCAGGGGAACCTCTGCCATGCCCTGCACCAATCACAAATGAGCCATCAGGTGTTCCTTTCAGACAGCAAAGAGAAGCTCTCCCAACTCTGACCAGACCACGGCCGGTGAAACACCTCAGCGAAACGACACATCGACAACAAAGGAAATAAACGAGCATAGCTAATTCAATCTGAAAACATAGTTCATGCGTTAGCAAAAAATAAAACAGAAAAGAAACAAAAAACAGTTATGGATGCCCACCTGGCAGCTGATGGCCCCCGCCCCCCCAGTCTAAATAGAAGCACAGCAGCATCAGCGTCACAGTGACTCAGAGTGGGAGAGCTCGGAGAGATGAGAGTAAAAGAAGAAGACGGGGAAAAAAAAGGAGCAGAGAGATGGATGCTCGGGTAGGAGGGTGTGTTGATGAAGGAGGCTGGAGAAAGAGCGCTCTCCACTGATGTGTTTGACAAGCCATGAGAACAACACAGAAGGGGTACCTGAGTCACTCTGACATCTCCTGCAGGTGTTGGTTTCTGTGGGGTTTAAATTCAACATTTTACTGCAGGGGGCAAGGCAAAAAAAATGAAAACTCTCAACACCAAAAAACAAGCATCATTATAGCAGAATTGGCCAGTTATCAGTGCGTGAACACCCATGGGGCAACTGGGGGTCTGTTGTGGCAGCTGTGCAGATCTCAGTCGCGTGGCATTGGGTTCCAGGGTGAGAGATGAAAAGGTTAGATCTACAGGCCGGGCATTCAGCGTAAATATCCCAGGTTCACTTGCACATTTGTCACTCATGAAAGAAAAGGCACTTAGCCTAGCCACACTCGCTGAAGCATTTGTAGTGGTCCACAAAACAGCAGAACAAACAAAGGCTGATTAGCCCAATTCACATCACAGATCACTACTTACTACAGATCATTTCCATACATCAGTGTGTCTGAAGGCTCCTATGTGTACAACTCTTTAACACACAGTTCATCTTGTGTCGTGAGTTCAAGCGTTGGTGAATTACAGAATTACATAACACTCAAATTATACTGGTCTGCTGGTGCAAGGCGCTACTGTAACACTGCCAAGTTTAGAGCATGCCCTGATTCGATCGATGACCACAAGTGCACCAATGTTACGGCCGTACTATCACCCGGCACTTAAGAACATCATCACCTCACATGAAGGCTGATGGGAGCTGGATGGAGAGGAGGGAAAAATCATTACGAGCATTCCAAAAGTCTCACCCCCAGCCAGGCTGTGACAAACATGGCTAGCAACAGAAGGAGATGTGTGAGGCAACAGAAAAGAGCCAAAACAGAGCAATGGCAGCAGCCGAGAGCTGTCAGCAGTGTTCTTCTTCTTCCTTGCAGCACGCACTCATGAGAACCAGGGCCCTGATAGCAGCTAGCAGTCGGCCTCCCCTCCATCTACACGGACCTCCATGAATTCACCTCAGGTGTGTAAGTCCTTAGAGCAGGATCTTCTGAGCAACAGACACGTGTTAGCACTAGAGTAGTGTGTGTTGAGGAGAGACTGTAGGACAGCTTGATACGCAAATTCATCTACAGAGAGAGCCCACATCTGACAAGGGACTGGTACAAATTCATGTACACATTTATGTTTCTTTTTGTATTGTAATTGAGTTCAAAAACACTCACATGCTCACATACTTATGTCATTACACAAGAGACACACTGTATACCAGCAGCCAACCAGTCCTTGTTGCCCTCAGCTGTGTATTAAAACATTGTATGCATGTACACTATTCATGGTATGCAACCACAAATGCTTCTAAAGGAGCACTCATTTAATGTAAATAAAACTATTTGCTGTTATCTCTCTCTCTATCTCCCTGGTGTTCTCTCAGGGTAAGTGAATTTACAAGCCCCGCCAATTAGAGCGCTGTACTTGATGAATGGGCGAGGACCCGCGCTCCTGTCAGTCTAATTGGGTGAGTGGCTGGAGCCGGCCTGTCGCTAGGCGCACATCAAACTGCTGAGGGGACCCACCATATTTCAAAAAACACACTGCCTCAAGTAGGTCACTGCTTCTCCGAGAGACAATCAAACTCATCCTGACCCTATCAGAGAGAGAGAGACAGAAAGAGAGTGAGAGAGAGAGAAAGAGAGAGAGGGAGTGAGACAGCGAGAGAGAGAGAGAGAGAGGGAGCAGGAAGTGGGTCAGACGTAGTCAGCTGCTACGGCTCTATCGTGTGCGCAGCTCAGAGGTTCCAGTCACGCTTCCCGACTCCCATTCCATTAGTTTAAACCCACAGCAGGGAACCTCCAGCGCCAGCGACCCCCCCAGCCCCCTACTGCGCGCCCAGCCTGTTGAGAGGTCGCAGTCAACAGATCCATACTGGGACGCCGAGCAATCCAGTGCCCGCTCCCACTACGTCCACACCACACCATGCAGCCCGCCACACACACACACCGGTGCACGTGGGAGAAGAGACACGGATACTTTCATGCACTTGAACACACACACACACACACGTTCACACGCATGCACAGTCACACACACACTGACACAAACACACAGATAAACACAAACACAAACACACACACCCTCACAAACACTTACCCACAAACTGGCAGTGCCCGGCTCATCTCACTCTCCTCATTGCACAGAGAGTGAGAAGAAAACACAACGCTCAGGGCTCAAGTGGCTGAAAACACTCCTGAGCAATCTTTCAGCTCTCTGTTTTATCTCTCTCTTTCTTCACTCACTCTCTCTCTCTCTCTCTCTCTCTCTTTCCTTCTTCTTTTTCTCAGGGCACCCGTGCTGTTTTCCCTCTTTCCCTTGCCTGTCCAGCAACTGCAGAATGCACATCAATTATTCATCAGCAGTGTCTCTCTTTCTCTCTTCCTCTCTCTCTCTCTTCGTCTCTCTCTCTCTCTCTTCGTCTCTCTCTCTCTCTCTCTCTCTCTCTCTCTCTCGCGCTCTCTGTTTCCAAGGCATGGCCAATCACAGATGGAGCTCAGTGCTAATGGGCTCCTGCTGCACCTACCTCTGACAGAGAGGGAGAGAGAGAGAGAGAGAGAGAGAGAGAGAAGGAGCAGAGGAAAGAGATTCAGGTTAAGCTTTCAAAAAACTTCACGGACCCCCACAAAGTGCCTGAGCAATGCTCTCAGCTCCACAGACCAAACTAGCACTCTACTCTGTAGGTTTGAAGGGTTAAGTGAGAAGGAGAGGAGAGAGAGGGAGGGAGGAGGAGGGAGAGAGAGAGAGAGAGAGATGAGCTGGAGACACAGACAGATGGAGAGCGAGAGAGAGAGAGAAGAAGCAGCAGCAGCCGTGGTGTTTTCCCTACCTCAGATGTATGGTGCCATTATTAATGTGTCTCCCTCCCTGTCTACTGATCCATCGCTTGTTCAGCTCAGAGCCTCTTCACCCAGCAGCCTCGGCATACACACACACACACACACACACACACACACTCTCCCTCCCTCTCTCTCGCTCACACACACAATGTCATGGCCACTCTGTGGAGGGAGAGGGGGAGCTAATGCAGGCGGCTCATTTTACAAACTTGCAGAGAAGGGCGGGGCCTGGCATGACAGACAGCCAGTGCTCTGGCCCCATGCCAGCGCATCAGAGAGAGAGAACAACAGAGAGAGAGAGAGAGAGAACAACAGAGAGAGAGAGAGAGAGAAACGAAGAGAGAGAGAGAGAGAACAACAGAGAGAGAGAGAGAGAGAGAGAGAACAACAGAGAGAGAGAAACGAAGAGAGGAGGGGGAGAACCACTGGTTTGAAGCAGCATTTGTAAGCAGCGATTACTAATATCAAAGCCAGGGAGAATCCTGTGCTGCTGCAAATGATCAGCAGGTGCTTACCCGAGCTCACATGACACTAGCCACTAAATCACACAACTAAGGCGAGTTAATTAGCGTGCGGGCGGGCAGGCGGTCGGGTGGGCATACGCATGTGGGCGGGCGTGCGGGTGGGTGGGCATACACATGTGGGCATACACAGGAGCCTGAGTTACAGACAGCCTCCCCAGCTGACCTCAGAATGGGGAGAAATTAGCGCGGTGATGAGGAAGCTTTTCAAGTGTTTGATGCCTGCCATGTCCACCCTCATTCACTCTGGTAATTACCCACATCTAAACGTGTGAAACATGGGGAACAGATATGGTGCTCACTTCTCAGGCTATCAACATCACACTCTCATTAAAGACTTTTAATACTGCCGTTATTCGTTCGGAGGTTAATTTCTGTTGTTTAATTAGCAGCGCCTCGGTAATTAAATGCACACAGTGCATCTGTGAAGCAGTGTGTGGCCTGCTACTGTGATGAAGAGCACTAATAAAACAAACCAATACAGAGGAGTCAATTTCATACCGCACTAAGAGGACGTTAGTGAGGGATTCCGCTCAATATCTATCACGTCTAGCGTACCTATCCTTGTGCTTGGCTGTAGCCTGCAAGCACATCAAAGAGAAGAGAGATGCCCAATATCCTGCTCAGACGGGGAATAGTATAAGTATCAGAAAATGGCGGTAAGTGTCAAGGCTGAGAGCTCCATGAGAGGCGAGGTGAAGAGTTTAAGCTGATTCAAATAGAAACCTCAGCTCTGACTCACTGCCTAGCACCGCATCGCATCTCCCTCTCTTTCTCTTTCTTCCTCTCTCTCTCTCTCTCTCTCTCTCTCTCTCTCGCTCTCTCTCTCACACAGAGAAATGCACACATTTATACTCTGCTCATGTAAATCACTGAAATTGTCGATTGGCTGTGTCTGGCTCTGTAAAAACACAAACTGGTGTACGCGTGAAAAATAGATCAATTCATTAATACTGCACAACAGAAGAGAACTAGCTGTTGGACAGGCAAAACCACGTTACATTTTCACACGTTGATGGTTTCAAAGTGATTTCATCATTTCCAGAGAGGTGCAGCAGGAAGAGTAGAAAAAAACAGAATGAGGCTGCTTTCTGAAATGAGCCGACATCCTGTTAATAATTCAGACTGGGTGCTCTTAGTCAGCAGTAATTAAATAGAAAAGTCTGCAAGGTTGATTAGGTCGTTAAGAGAGCAGTTTTTGCTTGGCCTCCTCAGTTGAACTCCTAGGAGTTGCCTAGTCCATAGCCAGGCTCGACTGCCACGAACAAGCCGTGAAAAGATGTGGATGAGCACACAATGTGTTGACTGTCACAGGCAGCGGGAGGGCTGCCGCTCGCGTTTCCTGTGTGTTTGCACTTGTGTCTGCTGTGTAAACCGTGTGTGTGTACATGACATGTGAGTTACAGCCGCGTGCCGGAGGCCATCCGTCACTGTCCACGCGGCCGATTGGTTGCTCTCCTGACGCGGCCTCGGCGGCGGGCTGATTTACGGCATGCTGACAGGAGCTCTGCGCAGCGCCGGAACATTCTTTACGTTTGCACTGAGGAGGCAGTTTCACCTCACAGCCAATGCGCTGGCATCCCCCCATAATAACCCGACACAGGAGAATACAGCCTCTGGACAAACCCCTACTCGCCCCATAGGTTTTTAAAATGCACAATAAGGCTAATCAATGGATAATACTGCACTGGTTTGTTCCCAAACAAACAAACAAACAAACAAATAGCAGGACTGTCATTAGTAGTGAAAAGCCACTTATTAAAATGTCATGGCAAATATGAAAGTGTGTGCCATCACTCAGGGCCGTGGCAGGTGTAAACATGACATCTTGTGATTTGTAATGTGTGGAGAGGAAAATGGAGGAGGAAAGGAGTCCCTCTCTTCCTCCCCACTGCACTCCCACGAGGTGTCAGTGAAGACACGGCAGCCACACAAAAAAACATTCCCATCAAAATGTGAAAGAGAGAGGGAGAGGAAGAGAGAGAGAGGGGGAGGTAGAGAGAGAGGGGGAGGTAGAGAGAGAGGGAGAGAGCTTTTCACACGCCATTTACTAGATCTAACTAAGTCGCCTCTCTACCCAGAATGCTTTCAGGAGTGTCCCAAACGAAGGCTGACTGCTGAGCCGAGATGGGCTGAGAGGATCTCTAAAAGCGGCGCCATTAAACTTGAAAAAATTAAATAAAACTGCAAACCAAAACCACAAAGAAAGGCTACCAATTACTCTTCACATGTGATTGGCTGATACTAGGTTTCCTAGCAGAGTAAATAAAGCATTCTGTTTCTTGATTATATGAAAAATGAAACTCCTCACATTAATACCTAGCATTTAATTCATATTCCACAGCAGTCAGGAAGTCTAATGAATTCTAAAAAAGAGGCTGACCAGTCCTTGACTGTAGAAACAAACACAACACAAGCCCTGCTTCCAAAACACCACCAAGCATTTTTGAAATTCCTAATGCCACCGTGTGCAAGTCACGCCTAAACCGGCCAAAAACAGCAGAGACAAAGACTACTTAACAGACACTCTGTCTCAGACACACCTTAAAATGATCCAGTCAAAACACCTCAGAGGGGAGACCGGAGCGCCATCTCAGCTCGCCCCGAGTCACTGAGCTAATTGGAGGAGCTGCTTCATGTTATGGAAATGGGTAAACAGCGCTAGCTAGCGACAGTGAGGTTAGCGCTGCTGGAGGTAGGGGGGGGGGGACACTTCCACAGGCAGGCAGACAGAGATATTCAGGGGGTCTGACTGTCAGCGTGATTGATGCTGATGTGCTTTTCACTGAATGTGAGAGGGACGAGTGAGCGAGCGAGCGAGCGGGGGACGGGAGAGCGGCAAACGCACACCAGTTGGAACAAAGAGAGCGGGCAGCTGGGACAGCGCAGGGCTGCAGTAGCCAAAGATTAACACGGCACGTCTCACCTTTGATGAAGTGCTAAACTGGTGTGAATTTCATCCTGTCAGCGTTCGAGTAGTCTAATTAATTCTCCTGTCAAACACTTGACCATTTCAAAGACGGAGAGGATTGAGAAGAGTATTTTAACAGTACCTAAGAGGTCCACATCAGGACTATTTCAGCAGTAGGAGATTTAATGGCAGGCTAGTTGCTGGATTTGGAGCTGAGATAGCTGCTTAATGGACCTCCCCCCATGGGGAATGTGCAAAGGAGGGGAGCAGTGCAGCAGCTTGGCCCATGCTAATGCTAACGCTAACGCTAAGCATACAGCTGGAGCACAGCGCAGGACTCCCCTCTACATGAAGGTTAAGACAGGAGTCGAATCCTCTCTCACCAGCAGTGACAGTTACACACACGTGTAGACAAATACACACACAGGCACGGGGGGGAACTCAAATGGACACACACACACACACACACACAGACACACACACACACACACACATGCCTAACCTTTCACTCATCGCACACTTGGACTGCCTCCACCTTCCTGTGCTTGTTCAGAATGAAACACGATTCAATCCAGTTTTTATCTCGAAATGAATGACAGCTACATCAAGTATGAGACAACCCAAGAGCCGGAACCTCTCAAGTGTTGGGCCCTGCAGACGGATGCTCTATTGATTGTATCTTGTGTGTGCGTGTGTGCGTTTGTGTGTGTGTGTGTACAGTACGTGTGTGTGTGTGTGTGTGTGTGTGTGTGCGTTTGTGTGTGTGTGTGTGTGTGTGTGTACAGTACGTGTGTGTGTGTACAGTACGTGTGTGTGTGTGTGTGCGTCTATGTGCAACTCACCAGCCTCCCACTCACACTCACACAGACACAAACACTCTGAGCCTGGGTCTCTGGTGTCAGCTGGCCGCCCCACTGTCGCCATTCTGCCTGTCATGTGATTTTTCGCTGCGGTTGCACTTTCATTCCCACAAGCCTGAGACTGGAGGCGCAGTGGAGGAGCATCATCTGTCTATCTCTTTTCATCTCTCTCTCTCTCCCTCTCTCTCTCTCTCTCTCTCTCTCACTCTCTCTCTCTCTCTCTCTCTCCCTCTGTCTCTCTCTCTCTCTCTCTCTCTCTCTCTCACTCTCCCTCTCTCACTCACTCTCCCTCTCTCTCTCATTCTCTAGAAGAGTAGGCCTCCATGGTTGCACTAAGCATGCATGTGTCCTTCCATAAGTGCGCGTGTGTGGTGCATGTGTCTGTGTGTGAGCGCGTGTTTGCGTCTCTGTGTGCTTTCTGCCTTTGTCGTCTCCTTGTCTAGATGTGCAGACGCCCTGGTGACAGAGCTAAGATGGATGCTTATGTGATCATCACAGTCTGAGTCACATCTGCTTCCTGCCAGACCCCCCCCCCCCCCCCCACGCCTCCTCTCTGCTCCGCACACAGCCTTTCTCCTCCTCTCTGCTCCTCACACACAGCCTCTCTCCTCCTCTCTCCTCATCTCTCCACACACATCCTCACTCCTCCTCTCTGCTCCTCACACACAGCCTCACTCCTCATCTCTGCTCCTCTCTGCTCCGCACTCACCTTCACTCTTCAGCTCATTGCTCACCTCCATACAGACTGGCCTGTTTACATTAGACCCCCTATAGGCTTTTCCATGTATTTGGATGGATCAGCTTCTTAGATATATCACATACAGTCTCCTTAACCTAAGGCTGGATGGATCAGCTTCTTAGATATATCACATACAGTCTCCTTAACCTAAGGCTGGATGGATCAGCTTCTTAGATATATCACATACAGTCTCCTAAACCTAAGGCTGGATGGATCAGCTTCTTAGATATATCACATACAGTCTCCTAAACCTAAGGCTGGATGGATCAGCTTCTTAGATATATCACATACAGTCTCCTAAACCTAAGGCTGGATGGATCAGCTTCTTAGATATATCACATACAGTCTCCTAAACCTAAGGCTGGATGGATCAGCTTCTTAGATATATCACATACAGTCTCCTAAACCTAAGGCTGGATGGATCAGCTTCTTAGATATATCACATACAGTCTCCTAAACCTAAGGCTGGATGGATCAGCTTCTTAGATATATCACATACAGTCTCCTTAACCTAAGGCTGGATGGATCAGCTCCTTAGATATATCACATACAGTCTCCTAAACCTAAGGCTGGATGGATCAGCTTCTTAGATATATCACATACAGTCTCCTTAACCTAAGGCTGGATGGATCAGCTTCTTAGATATATCACATACAGTCTCCTTAACCTAAGGCTGGATGGATCAGCTTCTTAGATATATCACATACAGTCTCCTAAACCTAAGGCTTTGCCATATGGATTGAGGTAGAGGTGACCAAGACAGGTTTGAATTCTGACTGAATGTGAAATGTATAGTGTGCCCCTTAAAGATACTTGATGCCTGCCCTTTTCTCAGTGTAACACGCCAATGGTCCAGCACGGGGAAAGCCTTTACACTGAAGGAAGATTGTAAGCCACGGCCAGCTCAGTGGAACAGGAAAAAGCCACCAATCACCCTTTCAGAGGGCCTCAAAATGTCCCCTGGTAACCATGGTTATCTGCATGGCCTTTCAAACCCACGTTTATCTTCATTCTGAGCAGCTACCTTTGTCAGAGGGTTTTTTTCTTCTTTTTGTGTGTGTGTGTGTTTTTTGCGGTGTGCCATGCACACACCTCCAGGCGACCTCTCCCTGACCCATTCGTCTCTGTTCCACCAGTGGCCATCCACCATTTACTCTGACAAATGGACAAGAACAGGACACTTCAGGAAAATTGAGTTTGGGCCGCGCAGGTCTGGATTTCTCAGACGTGTAATGCCTCTGTAATGGGCCTGGGCCCGGCTCCTGTTCTCAGCACTAAGACATATCTGTTCTGTCTACACAAAGCTGACAGGAGCGGAATATAAAGTGTGTTTGTGATCAGGAGGTTGGCATCATGCTCAGAGTATATAGCATTTGTAAACACACAGGTTAAGAAAAAAACAAATCAATTCGAAGGATTTTTTTGGCAAAACATAATAAACAACTCTTTGATTAACCCCAGTTTATAGTTTGAAATCCTTTCTTTGATTGCCTGGAATAATTAACCTACAGGCTCACAGCCAGGAAAAACAGAACCAGTTGCAATATTTCTGTTTCAAAGAAAGGTCTTTAAGGAAGGAAAAACACGTAATACCTCAGTGTTAATATAACTGGAGTGATAAAAGATTCATATCACACATCACACAGATGCGTGGGAACTCACTGTAAGGAGTCGGAGTCAGAGGATGGTGCATGTTTGTTTTCTGAATTTCAATACAGCATCTGAAGACATGAAATAAATAAGCCTGCACTTACCACATCTACAAGGCTAACAGGAGGTTGGTTTAGTTTTAGCTTAGCTCTTCCGACTGTTGTTGTCCTTGGGTTATATACTAGTAATTACTTCAGTCATTCACATACTTCTCCTGATGAAAAATGAATAATGGTATTCCCACGACATCTCTTCTTCAGTGCATTCTCTGAGATGACTCCTCTGAATAATTACACCCCACTGCTCCAACAATGGATGGCCTCATATCAATTAGTGTGGCCATGTCTTCAGGAAGGTGTCTGACTGGTCTAGTCCCCCACATGCTGAGTGACCTTAAAGCACAAACATTGTGCTTCTCAGTAATACCGCAGGGCACCTCCCCAGCCCAGTGTGAGGATGCTGAGGAGCAGAGAGGAGAGGAGAGGGGAAGAGAGGAGAGGAGAGGGGAGGGGAGGAGAGGAGAGGAGAGGAGAGGAGAGGAGAGGAGAGGAGAGAAGAGGAAAGGAGGACCTGAGGCTCACCTGCTGACTTGGGGGTGAACTTGTCCCTGTTGGCCGCACACACAGCCAGTAGCCGGTAGCCCAGGTCCAAATCATAGCCCTGCTGAGCAGCTACACGGCTCACCACCTGAGGAGATAAAAACACACAGCAGCCCGTCAGACAGAGAGAGAGAGAGAGAGAGAGAGAGAGAGAGAGAGAGAGAGAGAGAGAGAGAGAGTGTGTGGGCCAAAGAGAAGACGCCACTCTACGCTGTGATCATCACAAATGCACTCTGTTCCCAGCTCGAGGACCGGAGGGACACGGGGCTGAACCTCTAAAAGAGTCCTCTCTTGGCACTGAGGCTGTTCAATATTTCAGCTCCAGCAGAACACATGAGCAATTAAGGCTTTCCTCAAGTTCTGCATCACATACCTCTTGGGAAGAATGTGAGCCAATAGTACACACTTACACATACACCGAAAGAAATGTATTTAAATTAATGTAGTTGAAAAAATGATCTTCTCCACATGAAAAATATATCTGAGAAAACAAACAAAACAGACAAATATGGTAGAGTGGTATTAAATGTTCTCAATGACACTTAAAGGAACTATCTGCACACACTATAAAGAATCTACATTCAATATAAAGTTGAAATGAATCAAAACACCCACCCACACACACACACACACACACACACACACACACACACACACACACACTCACACAGGTGCACTCCTGACTCTCCTCTCTCTCACTATGAGAAAGTAGTTGGCCCTGGGTATTGAAAATGGTCTGTGTTTGATTGGCTGAGTGAAAAAGAGCCTACAATTACGTCCTGGAGTGGAGAGCGAGGTCAGAGGAGGAGTTGGAAGCGGTGCGGAGACCTGAGAGAGGAAATCAACACCATTCCGAGGTTTGAATGGTACTTTTATCAAACACTCCCTTTCTTCTCTGAGAAATCAAATGGGCAAAATCATTTCAATGGAAATGTGTTAACTTCGGTCGGAGAACATTGGGTGTAATTGTCATCCGTAGACAAAAAGCGTAACTGCAAATGATCAGATCTCACAAGGACGGCACAAAGCACTGAGTTACCTGTTGTAGGTAGGGGTGAAAAATGTACTCCACAGTTTCCCTTCTGCTTTCAGTCGGGCCAGCACGAAGAGCGGTTTAAATATTGAAATGTTACAGCTCTCACACGAGCAGCAAGACGAGCTCATTACATGCGTATCCATATTTCATGACACTACTTTACAAACAGGCAGACAGTGGATGGGTTTCTGCGGAGAAGCCACTGAAGACCTCTGCGGACGACTGAATGACATTTACTGAAGGTTTTTACTAGAGGAAGTTATGTGCTTCCGGATGTTTAATCGGGGGCAATTTAGAGATTAATATCTCAGTTACTTGCAAATCCACAGACATTTTGATCACACCACATTTAAGACCTTGGCTGGTCTGTTGCACAATGTTCCTGGCAACCTTTAAATTTCCCTTCTGTGACTGCATCTGCCAAATGCAGGACGCAGGCATGGAGCCTGCTCTGAAAGAGAACCCATCTCTCATAAGCCCTTTTTTTTTTCAATCATAATCTGCTTTCTCACAAAGTGGGCCCGAAAAATATTATATTATTCAACAACACTGTTTCAGGTCAGTGAATCAAGTAAATCCTGCTTCACGAGGCAGGTTGAGGGGAGACAAACAGGGGCAGTACGAGCACAACCAGGTCAGAACCAAGAGGGGGAAGGCAGGCTGGAGTCCAGTGCCTTAATGAAGGCTGATCTTCTTCTGTTCTTCTCCCACGCAGCGGAGATCTCAATCACTCCCACTCGGCAGGGCTCAGAGGTCGCCGGCACACAGTGAACTGTGCACACACTAAACCATTCCCAGCGCACGCTAAGATGGATTTATAACGTGACGAGTCAAGCACA
>NC_045164.1:15090343-15092843 GCF_900700415.2 Clupea harengus
GAAGATGACTGATTACAGCAGGTATATGGGCATGTCTAAAAAACGCCACAATCAGCAGAGAAGACTAACTGACTCTCAGCTATTTTCCACTCGCCACAATATACTGTAGTGAAAAGCAATGACTGATAAATTCAACCAACATCGATATATACTGTATATAAAGGGCAGTGCACTGTATCATGTTTTAGAACTGAGCAAAGCAAAGCCTTGGGCTACAAACTGCAGTCAGTCTGTGGTTTCCCGGTATGTTATATGAACACAGCTACATTTCAGAGAATTCAGAACACAGCTTTAAGAGCAGGTTTCCCCCCATTCTTTTTATTCTCTTCCATCTTTTTTTTTGTGGGCTTTTGTCTGAAAGCTCTTCAGTCTCTGGCCGAGACCCTGCCTGGGCCCTTCAAGCCGTCCGAGGATGGCCCTGTGTGAGCAGGCAGCTGTGCCCCTCTCTCTCTCCCTCTCTCTCTCTCTCCGTGACAGATCCACCCCCAGCACAATGAGCCTCTGTGTGCCTCAAGGTCTCCCCCTGGCACTGCTGGGCGGCTTAATCCAGCATCCTCACCCTCTTTTGTCTGCTAAGATGTAATAGATCCGCAACTTTGAAAGCAATAGCCAAAGACGCTAAGCCAAACAAAGAGCCACGCTGAAGTGCTTTGCGGCAGGGAACTCAATGAAGACCAGCTTACTCATTTTTTATTGAGCTCTCTCTCTGATATTGTTTATCTCCCCCTGAAACTTCCTTCCAGGCAGCACTAGCAAGACACGAGAATTAATTTCCCGCCAACGAGCACGAGCTCTCAAGCTCTCATCTGCCTTTTTTTTCCCCCGCCGTGGCAGCCGGGGCTAACTGATTCCGGTGCGGCTCGGTAATGGTGAGAGACAGACTGCCATGTTTTTGCACATGTGATCTAAAAGCCCTCCCTGCCTGCAGGTCTGAGGTCTACAGCCGTCGCGGCCGCCCGCGAGGAGGCGTCGCTGTCTTTAGGGGGCAGCAGAGGTCGACGTTTTGAATGGGGAGCTTTAGGATCGCCTCACAAAGAGCCGCTGTGACAAAACGGGCCGGTCTCCATTGTGGCAGTAATGCGTGCTCCTGCTGGGTAAATCCTTGACAACATAAGGGAGATTGTTGGCTGTGAAGACTCCTTTATTGCCACTGCGGCTTGTGGTGACACAACAGAGACGAGAGAGAAAGACTGTTTAAGTGCATATTCTTCAGATCATCATCATCATCACTTCACACGGACAGATGGTGACAGACGCTTAGATACAGAGAGACAAAATGAAACAGACAAATGCATGGCTAGAAGGAGAGAGACAGGGGTGCTGTTTTGATGGCACAGTTGATGCCGCCGATGTTATGGAGCCTGGCGTATCTGTTCGGACTGGCACAGAGGCTGGGGCATTTGGCTGCCATGCCACACAGGTGTTGAGCATTCACCGTCCAAACCTGCCTCTCACCTCCCCCTCTCTGTCCACACACACACACACGCACACACACAACCCCACACGTACACACACACACACACGCACACACATGCACACACACACGCTCACACGCACATACACACACGTACAAACACACACACACACACACACACACACACGCACATACACGTACACACACACACACCGCACACACACACACACACACACACACACACACACACACACACACACACACACACACACACACACACACACACACACGTACACACACACACGCACACACACGCACACACACGTACCAACACACACACACACACACACACAGCGTTAACACGGCCTCTCTGCCTCCAGGCAGCGCTGTAGCCCGTCATCCATCAGCACGGCCACCCCAGCTCTCTGGCACACGTGGCCCCATCAGAGCGTCGGCGCTGGGGTGGGTGGAGCGGGTGGGGCGGGTGGAGCGGGTGCCGCTGCATACTCAAGCAGCCTCATTAGGAGCGGACACACGCATCAGTATTCCTGCCGCGTCGCACGCCGCAACATCTTCTCGGCCCGCAAAATAGATGATGGTTTTAATTAAAGCGCCGTGGCTCGGCAATGTTTCTGTAATTATTTGAATGACATGATTTCTCCGCGTGGCGGCGGAGAATGCGGCGGGAGAAGTTAATTGTCTTGATCTCCCGATCTGTTGGCTGATTCTCCCCCCCCCCCACCCCCCCTCTCTCTCTGAGCGGTTTCAAAGAAATGGAGTAGTGAAAGCGGGGTGTCTGGTTGTTTTTCACGGACGACGTTATTGCAAAAATGTATCAGCCTCTAGATGCCAGGAGTGCAGGAAGAGTGAGCTCCATGTGATCCATTGAAATGATGAGACACGGGTGTCAGCTCCCCCAGGGGAAGAGCCCCTCTCCGGGACTGACTGACTGACTGCACACTCCCCAAGGCCTCCAGTCCACCACCTGCTGACTCCACTGCTGGACGGCTGCAGGCCCACAAGAGAGAGACACTCAGGGAGGGTCCACATGAATGAATGGATGTCAGACCACTGCAAGAGCCTGGC
>NC_045164.1:15110343-15115343 GCF_900700415.2 Clupea harengus
TGTGCCCTCCAGACCAGTCACCCCTCGTCCTGCCTCTGCCTACTCCAGACCACCACATCCTGCCTCTAACTGAGTCTCAGTGTTGACCACCATCAACTCCAAAACATGAGGTCAGCAAAGCCAGTGCTTACAAAAGACAGCAGTTTTATTCTGTTTTATTTTCTAAATGTTATGTCATTAACTTATTCATATTCTTACTATTTTGTAAAGTCACATAATGAAAGGCTGGATCAAAACAGATGACTCTGTATATACTCTCTATATTGCTAGCATTAGCCTACAGAAAAATATCAAATACCATCATGTCTGCAGTTGTAAAGGGGAGAAGGGTAGGATGCTTAGCTTTTTGTCTGAGAACTCAGAACAAAAACACTTCTGTTTCAATTCAGCCTGAATGGCAAGGTCTTCCACATTTCAATTCTGAGAATTCGAGAACCTTTGCCAGAAGAAAAAGAACATCCCTTTGGTATTGAGGAATGAAATGAGCACAACAGGGACAGGGCTTTAGCTGGGATTTCACTGGATTTGGAATAGTTCTTTTTTTCTGTGTGATACCAGCATTCTTTATTCCTAAAAATAATCACCTCGTAAACCTTGATGTCAAGGGCTTTTTTTTGTACTATGTGTGAGTATATAGTCTCAAGTATCAGTTCATAAAAACAATAGTGTTCTTGGCATTCATCAGAAGCTCTCCCGCGTGGAATGCTTGCTATGTCTGGCAGCCGCGTCTGTACGGACGGAGGCGCTTTCAGCAGCGTTAACGCTACGTTGCTCCTTCTCCTCCTCCACCTCCTCCTCATCTCCCTCTCTCTGTACGGACGGAGGTGCTTTCAGCAGCGTTAACGCTACGTTGCTCCTTCTCCTCCTCCACCTCCTCCTCATCTCCCTCTCTCTGTATGGACGGAGGCGCTTTCAGCAGTGTTAACGCCACGTTGCTTCTCCTCCTCCTCCTCCTCCTCCTCATCTCCCTCTCTCTTGCCTACCTGCCCAACCACACACAGCACATCTTCCACACACCATTCACACTGACCGCTACAAGCAGCGAGCTCACCAGCGTGAACAAATGAGGACGAGCGGCTTCACTCTGCCACCCTCTCTCTCTCTCTCTCTCAACCCCCCCCCCTTGAAATTAATTACGTGAGTGAGTGGACTCTCTCTCTTCTACGCCTGCTACCGGGGGCCGTCTCTGCCGTCTGGCTGTGGAGATGCTGGGCTCATCCACTGGGCTCTATTCTCTGGCCCCAAACCAGCCCTCGGCCTCTCTCTCTCTCTCGCTCTCTCAGATGGCTGTTACTATGGCAACAGGGCTCTTTCAGCACTCGCAAAATAATGAAGACAATGTGTTTTCCATTTATATGAGTTTTTTGGCACGCCGGAGATATAGAGTGTCCATCTTAACATGTCTTGCACTGCGGATACCTTCACCGTACCAAAGGGGGAGGGAAGAGAGGGAAGGCTTTCCCCTGCCTCAGATACAGGCTGACAGAAAACCTGCTGGAAAACCAAGCTGAGGTTTAAAAAGGACTTTTTTCCACCCTTATAGTGGGGAACAATTTAATTAGCAGGTGGAGAGAGCAGAAGGCGAGAGGCCTATCGTGTGTTTAACAAAAGGAGTCGGAACCTCTGAACACCTTTCACACAGCTGAAGAACCTTGGAAAAACAGAAAACACTTGCACAGTGTAACACTAATGAAGGGAAATGACATCAATTTATGACTATATGATATGAACAAACTGTCTGATACTCTATTACACAAATACTGCAGACATTTGGAAAGCATTACATGATCTCATTCTATTTGAGGACCATGATTAAGATGTCAGTATTAGTTTCTTCTGACACTGGCGTTACATGTTAATGTTAATATACATATGCCACACTTAGGCCAACCTGTATGCAGGCTCACCCAAACGTCCACGTAAAGCAAACACGAGCACAGAGTAATGTAAACTCAAACACACAAAAAAAGGCGACAAACTCAAACATTATTTAAAGACCGTTTTCGAAAAAGCTTAACATGACTTTCTGACATTTACTCAAGAGAGTGAGAGAGCTATTGGTTCACTCTCTGTCAGGACTCTCATGCACGTTTATGTAATGGTTTAGTCAAACAGCCACCCCTCCACGGAGTGTGAGAAGTTTATGCGGCTGCAGATCCAACAGAGCTGAGTCCTGTGTACGCTGGAAAATCCCTCCTGAAGAAGGGGGCCCTCGGCCGCCCCTCCGCACCGCTCGCCCGGGCCCCTGCGCTCAGCGTATGGAAAGAGCGGGGAGAGAGAGAGAGAGCCTGTTTACAGTGGAAACACTGAGTCTGGGACATTTTCTTCGAGTCCCTTTTCCACTGTTTATGGAGAGTAGGGAGCAACAACACTTCCTGAAAGGAAAGCCAGCTTTCCGAGCCCAAAGCCCGTCCAAGTTTCATAAATCTGGGCGGGGGGAGGGCTGGGTGGGGGTTGCCTGGGAGAAACACAGATAATCGCATTTTTCCACCCAATGACCAGTGACATGGCATGTGTGCAGTGTGTGGGCCCTTGCACACACACACACACACACACACACACACACACACACACACACACACACACAGACACACACACACACACACACACACACACACACACATAAACACACACACATAAACACACAAACACACACACACACAAACACACAAACATACACACACATAGGAGATACAGCCAGATTTTGCCCTAAAACAACCTGAATGCTGAATGCTGACTAGTTCTAATAGGCTTTTATAATGCAAGGACTGTCACATTCATGAGCAGAAGCAACAGTTTATCCACAAAAAACATACCAAACCATGTCTTAGATCCCCGAAGACATGCAATCTGGCTCAGCCCTACTCCGATCTGTTCTCACGGTATCGGGTGTGATTTAAGCAGAAACTGGGAGGGAAGGGCACTCTCCTCCTTAATTACATGGAGATAAGACTGCTTCAAAACTCCTATCGTGAAGAAAGCCTTATCAGCCTGCTCAATCTACATCTGACTCCGATCCTGCCTCGGCAAAGCACACAGAAAGTCTCTTTTCGCGGGGAATCGAGTCGGAAATGCTGCCTCACTGTTTGATCCGGCGACAGCCCGCACGGGAAGCTGTAAACACTATTTACGCCGCTTTGATGGTGAAGTTTCCCTATCAAAGCGTTAAAATGTTTCACTGACGGGGAGACGTGTGCTGAACGTCAGCGCTCTGATGTTGAGAGATCACATGCGCTTGGGTGTGCTGTGCTCACACGCACACACACACACACACACACACACAGACACAAACACACACACACACACACACACACACAGACACACACACCACACACACACACACACACACACACACACACACACACACACACACACACACACACACAAAGCCTGATTCTGACCTGATGCAGTGGTGGGGCTTTCAGGCTCAGTGTTGATGCGTGGAGCTCTGGCAGCTAACCCTGCACTCAGCCTGCCACCTGCAGAGACAGGCTACTCCCATCAGAGATCAGCCCTGCAGTTTACACACACACACACACACACACACACACACACACACACACACACACACACACACACACACACACACACACACACACACACACACACACACACACACTCACACACACACACACACACACACACACACACACACACACATCCCTCACTATCCACTGCCAACATTGCAAACACACACACACACATACACTGACACACATTCTAAAAGCTGTTCAAAGATCATCCAGCATGGCCACTGGCAGACTGTGAGCAGAGGGACATGGCACCATCTCAAACACAGAGCCCCGTTAGGCCTATTAGAGATGCAACGAGGGGCTGAGCCCCAATCAACTCCCTCGGTTCAATACACACCATGTATTTTTAATGAGCCGCCGGGGCTCCTCGCAGGCCGCTCCCAAACCCCCACCAGCAGTGAGCGGTGATGGGCAGGGCCGTCTCCTACGCTGGTCTGTAATAATCACTCACGGTGATGCATTGGCCATGTTTCATCTCTCAATGATTGTTTCTGCTAAAGGCTTCCATGCTCCTCCTCCTGCTTCATGCTCCCTCCATCAACCGATTCCCAATCCTTTCTGTTTTCTTTGATTAGCCTCGGTGTGTCGCCCTATTCATGTGAAAATGTAAACAATTGATCTTATCTGCTGGCATACTTTCCAACAGGCGGGGAAACGTATCAAAGGTTAGAAGGATCTGGCGACTGAACGCCTAAGCCATATTGCACTGCAACAAATCTGAATCAAGTCAAACCGCTCCGCTAAAAGGTGTGTGGGGGGGGGGGGGGGGGCTTACTATGACAATTTACACTAGGTTCAGTGCGGTGACCTTTTAAGTACTCAATTATGTGTATGGTGACCTTCCACAAGGTGTGAGCCACTGCAGCAGTAGAGAGTGGAGGCTGGGTTGGATGCTGAAGACACACACACACACACACACACACACACACAGGGTGGAGGCTGGTTTGGATGCTGAAGCAGGGGGCCAAAGGTGTGAGCACATTAAGTGCATTAAGAAACCCAAGTCCTGTTTAGCCCAACTGAGCCTCTTGTTTCTCCCACGAAGGGCAGAGAGTGGCTGGCTCCCCCCGGCACCCTGTAACACTATCAAACCCACACTCCACCGGCACCGGGGCCACCGGGAGGTGAGGCAGAGAGCAGCCCCGGAGTGGGAGCGGGCTGTAAATCCCTCAGCAACGCCGAGCGTGTGTGCCAAACACAGCCTGCCGCCACACCAGACTTCACATGCCCATTGTTCCAACCAGAATGGCTGTCGAGGAAACGGAGAGGCAGAGAGAGAGAGGGAGAGAGAGGGGGAGAGGGAGGGAGAGAGAGAGAGAGAGGGAGAGAGGGAATGAGAGAGAGGGAGAGAGAGAGCGAGAGAGAGAGAGAGAAAGAGAAAAAGAGAGCGAGAGAGAGAGAGAGAAAGAGAGAGAGAGGATGGGAGGGAGAGGGAGGGCGGGGGTAGAGAGAGAGAGAGAAAGAGAG
>NC_045164.1:15125343-15152843 GCF_900700415.2 Clupea harengus
TTGTGAACTGGCACCAACTCTTATCTGAAAATTAAATGAACCAGAGCAGAGATTATCCATGTATACCAGCAGCGGATCTGAATGCCAAAACAGGCACGCGGGCACTGCGCCTAAAACACCGACCGGTTGAGCCGGGCATTGTGTGCCGGAGACACACTGAAAATGAGAAAGTGCAGGAGCGTATTGTGTTGGCCTCTCTGCGATCAGGATAAAGCCCTCTTTAAAAGGGATTTGGCCTATGGAGCGAGTCTATATCTAGAAGCTGATACAGCCGGGAGTGATCGCAGATCATTTTTCATGAACAAATCTGCTTTGGCCGCTGCGTCAGGCAGGCAGTCAGAACAGGCAGCAGACCAGCAGAAGGCAGCGTGGGGGCTGGGCTGGAGAGAGACATCCCTGATCCCAGACCAGCAGAAGGCAGCGTGGGGGCTGGGCTGGAGAGAGACATCCCTGATACCAGACCCTCCCCTCGGCTTCTCCTTCCCAGTTGCTTGGCCAGCTGAGCAATCAGGTCACCTCGGCTTTTCCCTTGTCGCCTGGGCGTGATTGTTCCCCCCTCCCCAGCCGCACTAGTGTGTGTGTGTGTGTGTGTGTGTGTGTGTGTGTGTGTGTGTGTGTGTGTGTGTGTGTGTGTGTGTGTGTGTGTGGCCTGCAGCTGCTCCTCATGACGTCAGAGCTGATCTCACGACAGGGCTGTGTTCTAGCGTGCTTTCTCTCTCTCTCTCTCTCCCTCTCTCCCTCCCTCTCTCTCTCTCTCTCCCTCTCTCTCTCCCTCTCTCCCTCTCTCACACACACACACAGGCTCACAGGCGATGCAGAGGTGACTCCATCATCAGACAATGTTCCACAACCGGGGAAAAAAAAACCCCGTCTGCATTCATTTAAACATTGTTTCTTTTCGGGCTCTTTTCCTTTCCTGCCTTTCCTACAGACCACAAATCAGCCGTTGTTTTGATCCCTGCACTCTTTTTTTCTAGAAAACAAGGCCATTTTTTCACGTCCCAATCAATATGTTCTCCCCGCGGGCTCATCACTGCTTTGCGCATACACCGCTGGCACTCACGCTGTGATGACTGCAGCACTTAAAGCACTGCATTAACACAACACGTTCTGCAGGGCAATCATATGTATTTACAGATGCTCCAGAGCAAAAAAAATACCCAAAGAAAAATAAGCCAAAAAATGAACTAAACGTGCTATTCAGGAAGCTGGCATATATACACATTGGGGTAGGATTGTGGCGATGCAATCAGCAGAGATAACCGCTTAATGGAGAGTCACTTCCTAGCGCATTCAGTGCAGGTAGCGACTACCCCAGCTACCTAAAGCAATTATCAAGCTCCTCATCAGTCCACTGATACTAATGAAGCATTGATTACATCTCTGCTATGGAGTACCGGAGCACAACACCCTTTTGGGTCTCTGGAAACGGCTGCTACTGACATCTCCAACCTCGGAGCTGTTTGGGTGGATGTGAGGGTGGAGAGGGATGGAGGGGAGGGTGGAGAAAGAGAGATGAGGGTGGTGTGTTGATGGTTGGAGAGGGATGGAGGGGAGGGTGGAGAAGAGAGATCAGGGTGGTGTGTTGATGGTTGGAGAGGGATGGAGGGGAGGGTGGAGAAGAGAGATCAGGGTTGAGGGCTGGTGTGGATGGAGGGGAGGGTGGAGAAGAGAGATGAGGGTGGTGTGTGGAGGCAAAGGCTGCTGAATGAATGGAGAGTGGGTGCCTTTCTGACACGCGGGCACAAACAAGCCACTGATTTGATTAAGTGTGTAATCACATGGGGGGCTGGGATCCTGCTGCCTGCACTCACTCCGCTATTCAGAAAGATGCACATCCACAGACACAGAGGAACAAGACCCCAACACACACACACACACACACACACACACACACACACACACACACACACACACACACAACATCACACACACACACACACACACACACACACACACACACACACACACACACACACACACACACACAGTACCTAATGAGTGTTTGAGCACACAGGTCGGTGAAAGAGGGCAAACAGTCTCCTCAAGCGCTCCCTTCATCCCTCTGAGCGCCAGGCCACAGTAATCCACTAGGGTTCTCTCTCTCTCTCTCTCTCTCTCTCTCTCCCTCTCTCCCTCCCTCCCCCTCTCTCTCTCTCTCTCTCTCTCTCTCCCTCTCTCCCCCTCTCTCTCTCTCTCTCTCCCTCTCTCCCTCTCTCTCTCCCTCTCCCTCCCTCCCTCCCCCTCTCTCTCTCTCTCTCTCTCTCTCTCTCTCTCCCTCTCTCCCCCTCTCTCTCTCTCTCTCTCCCTCTCTCCCCCTCTCTCTCTCTCTCTCTCTCTCTCTCTCTCTCTCTCTCTCCCTCTCTCCCCCTCTCTCTCTCTCTCTCCCTCTCTCCCCCTCTCTCTCTCTCTCCCTCTCTCCCTCTCTCTCCCTCTTCCTCTCCCTCTCTTCTTTATTTTTTCGATGAAAAACTATTTTTAGGTTTTGTTTTGAAGAGCAGCATGGTTTGATGTCAAACATGCCGTCTAACCCCTCTCCAGCAGTCTGATTACATGATGATTTTATTTTTGTTATCCTGTTCACTCCAAATCGAGCTTCAGATATCTCAGCAATGAAATCATTTGTATCTGTTGATACGAGTGAGTGCAATCATATCACAACAAAATGGGGTAGAAACTATTTGCCGAGGCTTTTATCAGCATTAATGATTGACAGGAGAGCTTGTCTTTCAATATTTGTCTGAGGCGTTGCGTAACAAGAAACAGCTGTCAAATGCAGAGGCTATTATCAGAACAAACATGATTGCCCGTATCTGTCAGTGGAGCATGATACGTATTACAGGCAATTAAAATGATGTCTGTCACCTTATTTCACAAGTTTAAGTCCATCATTTTCCTTTGGCAAACACACCTATCACCTCAGCCTGCAAAACACACAGCGTGGCGGTTCAACTGCTCACGCACCGGGGTAGTTTAGGTGATCCCCACTCAAGTCAATAATCCTGATATCAAAAGCCAGTGTGAAATCGCAGGTCTTAATGTACACTCCACTGAAATAAAAGCACAGCCATTACAGCTGTCAAACCCACTTCACCAACATATCCTACAAAGCAGAGGCGTGCCTAACCCGACTCCTGCTGTGTCGTATCCAAACATCACTCCTGCCAACGGGCCAGCAGCGGTCAGAGAGCCACGGACCGGTTCTCCCCTGGGCCTCTTCCTCCCACTGAAGCCAGCCTGCCCCGCCTTACTCAGGTGTCATGGAAGAGAATGGGGCCCTTTACACCTCCTCTCCTCCACACATGCACACATTCCACACGGGAGGAGTCGGGGCCCTTTACATCTCCTCTCCTCCACACATGCACACATTCCACACGGGAGGAGTCGGGGGGACTAGTCTGGGCTTGTTCCGAGGGGGAAGGAATATTTTGCATGTGAAACGCAGCAAGGCTAACCTCCCAAGGCTAACCTCCCAAGGCTAACCTCCCAAAGCACAAGGGCCTAGGGAAGGACTTGTGTGGGTGATCTGCATGGCCACGAGGAGACGCAGACTTGTGTGCGTGATCTGTGGGGCCACGAGGAGACGCAGACTTGTGTGGGTGATCTGTAGGGCCACGAGGAGACGCAGACTTGTGTGGGTGATCTGTAGGGCCACGAGGAGACGCAGACTAAGGGAAAGGCCCTTCAGCCCACCACCAGCTTCTGCCCTGCCATGGGAGTCATATGACGTCAGACGCGTCCATTAACCCCACACAGAACTGCCGGCCTCTGCCGCACCAATCACACTGACCCTCCTCTCCTCTCCTCTCCTCTCCTCTCCTCTCCTCTCTCCCTTTAATGCTGTTCCTCTCCATCTCTCCATCCCTCAATCCCCTGTGGACCGCAGCGTGCGCTGACTCTGAAGGGACAAGGTGAAAAGGACATGGGCGCAGGAAATGGCAGGGCCGCCGCCGCCACCACAGCCAAGCCCCCGCCAAGCCCCCGCCACCGCAGTGCTGCCGCCCAGTGAAACTCATACGTGTTATTTATGATCCGGCCCAGCATTGATCATGTCCACTTAACCGGGGGGTGAGGGGGGGGGCAGCAGGGGGAGTGGGGGGGGGTGAGGGGGCGAGGTGTGCTGGCGGTGGACTCCTGGGGCAGAGCGCTCGGCGTCTGATGGGTGGGATAAGTGGCGCAGCGCTAATGCATCCGAGATGGGCTTTCCTCGGACCATTTATATCAGCGCTCGTGCATTTTAAGAGCCTATTACCTCCGCAGGTGAGGGAGGTCAGGGAGGTCTCTGCTGTACATCCATGTTGCAAACGACACATGTTCGCTCAGACGATGGGGGGGGGGGGGGGGGGTAATGGAGGAAATCAAATTTGCAACAGTTGGAGAGAATCAAGCACACTTTCGGAGGATTTCTCTCGTTTTTAGCATCTATTATACCACCAGACCTCTAAAAAAGATTTTTAAATTAATCCTCTTACATTTCTGGCGCCTAATCTGATTTGTGCCAGTTGTTGGTCTTTGTTTACTGATGCCTCTCATGGGTGGGCGCTGATGACTCTGTGCCCATGCATCCCCCTCGTGCCGCCCTAACAGGCCACATGCCGCACACTAAAGTGAAAGTCAAATCCCCTCTCAAATCACAAAAGTATGTCAGAAATCTGTCACAGTATGAAGCCATGCAGATTATCACACTGTTTCAGGGCAACATACAATCCCCCGTACATGTTCCACACCCGTGACCTACTTTTGACACATCCCCCAAACTGCCCACGCCACAGTCACTGAGGTAGCCTGGGCATTCATTTTTAAAACCTCACAGGCCCCTTCAAAAGGCAGAGAGGATACATCACTTCAACCAATCAAAACAACCGCCCTCATACTCAAATTCATGTCTCAGTCATCTCTGCCGTCCGCCATGATAATGTGGAGAGCAGTGGCATATAGGTAACAAGCCTACTGAGGAGCCTGCACTGGATTTTACATTCATGTATGTTCACAATAAACATCAGTCCACCATTCCAAACTCAGCCTCTAAGATACCATGGAAAAGCTGGGAATGGAAGTATGCTAATATTTTCAGAAAGCATAGAACCAGTCATGATATATCAATCACATTAATCCTTGTATAACTATGTGTAATTGTCTGGTCCCCCACAGTCATAAACACAAATTATTTGACTAATTGGCTGCTAATCCCTATCAATCTTTGGGTTTGACAGTGTAATTACCTTTGGAAATGTACAGGAGTCTGCTGATGGGGCCATTTCATCTTTTGTGATTTATATGGAAAACCCTGTGATGTACGTAATCCTTTGATTCATTCTCAGATAAACGTCAGGTACCTTAAGCACTTCCGAACATCCTTTCAAAAGTAGAAATAGCAGAGGAAATGACAGTTTCCTTCCTCTTTAAAAACATTTCCTGTTAAAAGAGACACGACCCTCGACCTTAGGGCCTAGGACAGCGCCCTGATCTGTAAACCAGCTGTGGTCATGTGACTGAAGTGTACACACCTTAGACTACATGCACACTTCCTCAGTAGAACCACTTTTTGGTTTAGATTTTTTGTGCCAGTTTACTTTATCAGCGTGTGTGTGTGTGCGGGAGTAAAAGACGGTCTCGGTGTGTGTGTGTGTGTGTGTGTGTGTGTGTGTCTGTGTGTGTGTGTGTGTGTGAGTGAGAGAGAGAGAGAGAGAGTGGGTAATCTGATATGCATGACTCCTTGCTTTCTCCCTTTCTCTTTCTTTTCTCCCCTCCCTCCCTGTTTCTTGGAGAATTTGCAGGTTGCATGTATAATTTACAGCAGGCAGGCAGGCAGGCAGGCAGGCAGGCAGGCAGGCAGGCAGGCAGGCAGGCAGGACTACACATTCCTCTGCTGCGAGCCGCGGTTCCACCCTCTCAGTACTCACACTCGCATTAGCATAATGCAGATGCCACCAAAACCATTCACCTTCCAGCTACTCAGCACCTCATCAGTACACACACACACACACACACACACACACACACACACACACACACACACACACACACACACACACACACACACACAGCTACAGCACTGCACTAAACATGCATGGCTTTTCACTCTGGGCACACTGCATGCCATGCTCCACACGTCACCATTGAACAAATGTCTCCACCGGCTTGATGCAACATTAGATAAGCATCTTTCATTGCGGAGATCACGGCTGACGTTAATGATAAACTGACACTGGCTCTGTACTGACAGGGGGCTAGGGCAGAACAGAGGGAGTGGGGAGGGGGGGGGGGGGGGGGGGGGAGGAGGGGGGGGGGGGGGTTCAAAAAGATTCCCAGCCCCCTCTGGTAATTATGACTCATGTTGGACAGAGAGTTCTCCTGCTGCTCGAAAAAAAAAAACAACAACATGCAGCCCCAGAAATCTCTGCTCTCAGACACGGCGGCCCGTCGTCATTAGTAACCATGCCACTGGGAAGGGAGATCAGAGGGAGATGTCTGTAAACACAACCACATGTAGCTGACGAGTGAAGGGTCAGCGGGTTTGGTAAGCAGTGAAAGACCATAAATCAAACCTTACCAGTGGACGCTGTGGAATTCGTTCGTTAGTGTTGGGCAAATCCACTTGTGTATCCTCATCAATCATAAAAGCAGCCTGGGAATGAGAAACAAAAGCGCATTAAGTTCGCAGCCAAAGAGCAGCTCTCCCTGACTACACCAAGACAGCCATCTATTACAATCGTTTCAAATGAAGATTGTAATTCATTGAGAGGCAGTGATTTCCTAAAGAGCCACTTGAAATGGAAAAGCAAGACTGTGACTGCTTACCAAGCGCTATAAGCCGCGGAGCATGCCCTATTGAGTCCGATTATTTCACTCGCTCTATTGTGGCATTCTGACTTTATTTCATTATGCATCTTTTTCTTTGCACTGAGAGAAAGACAAGAACCCTCAGACCTTCAGTCACAACTGGAGCTGATTAGCAGACCTCCCATGCCGTTCGACTGATTCAACTTAATTGATTCAACTGAAACTGCTAATGGTACAAAATAAAATGATATTGGATTTAATATTTCAGAAGTTAGTGCTTGTCTGTTTTACATGAGTAAAAAAACGACTTTAATACATTTCATTTGTCAGAACAGACATGCAAAGCGCTGGTACAGATATCCAAGACAGCAGTTGGTAGCCATCTTTACAAATGGAGAAAACACTGAAACTGATTAAATTTGTAGGGTGCTTGCATGATTTTCAAAACACTACTCGTCGACCGGCTGACTTCAACCTCTCCGAACTCTAATTAGATATGAGCCATTGAGAGTCAGCTTCTGTGCCAGTGAGAGAGCCGTCTGCCTATTTCCACACACAGGACTCACGCTCAGTGTATTAATGGGTTGCTTTGGGGCTGTACTGTATGTTTAGCCGCTCTGTGCATCAGCCTTCCAGGCCTTCCTTCCACGCTGGTGACACTCTACTGAGATTAGCGGCGGAGATGTCGACTCTCACGTTTCACACAACACAATATCAAACAGCCATGAGAGTATCAGCCACCCCCCACTGAGTCACAGCCACCGCTCTGCCACGACACCCAGCCACAGCCAACAAAGGCAGCCAGAGCTACTACAGGCTACTAACGCATGTTCATTTCAGAAGCACACAAGAACCATGTCCTGTAGTCTTCTAACACACATTAATTTCAGACAAGAACCATGTCCTTTAGTCTTCTAACACACATTAATTTCAGACGCATACAAGAACCATGTCCTTTAGTCTTCTAACGCACATTCATTTCATACAAGAACCATGTCCTTTAGTCTTCTAACGCACATTCATTTCAGACGCATACAAGAACCATGTCCTTTAGTCTTCTAACGCACATTCATTTCATACAAGAACCATGTCCTTTAGTCTTCTAACACACATTCATTTCATTTCATACAAGAACCATGTCCTTTAGTCTTCTAACGCACATTCATTTCAGACGCACACAAGAACCATGTCCTTTAGTCTTCTAAGGCACATTCATTTCATTTCAGATACAAGAACCATGTCCTTTAGTCTTCTAACGCACGTTCATTTCAGATACAAGAACCATGTCCTTTAGTCTTCTAACGCACATTCATTTCATTTCAGATACAAGAACCATGTCCTTTAGTCTTCTAACGCACGTTCATTTCAGATACAAGAACCATGTCCTTTAGTCTTCTAACGCACATTCATTTCAGACGCACACAAGAACCATGTCCTTTAGTCTTCTAAGGCACATTCATTTCATTTCAGATACAAGAACCATGTCCTTTAGTCTTCTAACGCACGTTGCTGCGGCATTCCGTGTTTTTTAAAACCTACCACTATTGGTTAAGTGAAGTGGTGAAAGACACCATGCTTTAACTACAAGCATAATAGTACAGAGTAATATACCAATATATAACATACTTATAATAAAACCATCAATTATAAAATATTTTTACAAATTTGATAAAGGGCACATAAGAAAAAGGAAAATTGATAATAAATACTTCAGCTATTTGACAGGAAAGGCAATCAAACAATAGGCACAGGTGTCTGTCTTGTGTCGTGATCAGCTAGTTATATCAGTATTACCATTCCCAAACATCAGGTCACCAGAATGTCACAGATACTCCAGAATGTTCTGGTTCCACTCAAGCTCATACTCTTTTTTACTGGGATTTGATTAGCTGTCTAGGGACACTTCTGGCAATACAACCAACCACGCACTTCAGTGTCCTCCCATCAGCGCAGAGAAACAGTGGCCTTCCCAGTGTTCAAACTGTCAGCGAGAGTAAATGGCCAGACTCAGTGAAGTCTCTAAGAGCAGTCCATGGCATATGCTGGCCTGCAGGACATGCATGACAGATGCAGACCTACTGCACAGCATTAAAGGAGAAAAACTCTGCTGATCGAGAGCTAGTCAGGAACGGCTGCTCTTTCTTTTAGTCTGAGGCGTAGAAAATGAAAGCAATTTACTGTTGGCTGGCGGGGTGGGGTGGGCTGGTGTGGGGTCTGCCGCAGACTGGCTGAGAAGCCCGAGCTTGGGCTCAGATGTGGCGGTGGCACCACATTGTCTCCGCTCCCCACTCATTAACCCAGTCAAGGAGCGCCTTTCTGGAGGGTTTAGAGTCTTTAGCTGGTGGAGGCTGTGAGGCGACCAGACAAGGACTCCCAGCTGGAGCGCAGCCTGCACAACTCACAGCTGCACAGACAATTAGTGCAGGTGCAGCTGCGAGGAGGACCAGTGCCACTGCACACACACAAACACACACACTCACGCACGCACGCAAACACACTCACACACACACAAACACTCACGCACGCAAACACACTCTCCCACACACACACACACACACACACTCATGCACACACACACTCTCTCACACACTCACACACTCACGCACGCAAACACACTCTCCTACTCACACACACACTCATGCATGCAAACACACTCTCCCACACACACACACACACACTCACGCACACACACACTCTCTCACACACACACACACACACACACACTCACACCAATAACACGTCTACCAGCTACTATAAATCACTGATCTATTTATGGCTTCATGTTCGTGTATCAAGTAGTGTAAATCGTGTAGGATTGTTGTTTGCACTTCAAATGTATACTTGCTTTACCAATCTGGAATGTTCCGAGGGTCTAATATTGGCATTAAACACGCTGAGCTGAGCACAGTTAACTGACGGCCTGAAATGCTCCAAGCCTTGGCATTATGTTTCATCCCAACGCTGAAGAAGTCTCAATAAAAGAAACAAAGCAGTAACAGCAATTTACCAATATGTGTTCGAAAAATTAGACTTGGGTGGGTAGTGCTTTTCAGATAAACCAATATTGATGCAAAGAGCAAAGAGCTTCTTGCAACACATTATTACGCCGCACAACAGCAAATTACACGACAAAGGCAGCCATTGATTTGCCAGTTGTTTATTTATGCGTCTCTGTATGAAGAATACATTTCTCCTGTCTTTCTGTCTTTGATTCGACGGCGCGCAGAAGGATACAGCAGGGTGGGTGTCAGGAGCCGCTCGGAGGAGCCCCTCACACGCTGTGATCGTCTCACGTGTGGATTCATCTCCAGTGGATGCCACCACAGATGCCATTAAGCAGAGCGACAGCCAAAACATGCAATGCGCACAACTGAATAATTCATTTAGGGCTCAAACCCCTCCGAGGGCTTATTTCTTTCCTCTTTCCTTTTGTTTCTTTTTCCCCTCCAACCCTCCCTTCGCAGTCCGTCAGTCTTCACACTTCTGCTCAGGCTGAGGTTCACTCTGATTGGCAAGGGGCAGGTTGTCATTTCCAGGGAGACTTCCTCCAATGCTCCGGCGCCAATTAGCGAGCAGGTGTCTTACGTGTGGCGTCAACTTTTGTTTACGTTCACCGGGTCAGCGGAGCGGGCGTCTCGGGGCCGTCGGCGCCGGAACCCTCTCCGCTCCACGGGCCCTTTACCAAGGGCAGCGTGAGCCCAAACATACCAGACAAGAAAGAGGGACAGAGAGAGAGAGAGAGAGAGAGAGAGAGAGAGAGAGAAAGAAACAATGGGTCATATGACGGGTGATGTAAGACTACTGAGAGAAAGGGGGCTTTCACTATGCTATCCGCCGCCTGGGCTGGAGCTCAATAATTGAGGAAGAGCAGTGTCAAGCTGAACAGGTCATCAATGAAAGAACAGCTTCTATCTGCAACACCCGGTACAGGGAAAAAAAAATGATTCCGAGCACCATTTGCCGAGATTACATTTGAATTTCAATTGCTTTTCATTCGAAAACAATCCGACAAAACACACTCATGATCTCATCCACATGTGACTCCCCAGGGAGAGTGTAAGTCTGGTTTCACAGCGCTGCAGATCAAAAGTGTTTACCGTCGTCTGCAGGCGAGTGACAAGAGGACACGAGCACATCACTGAACCCAAACGTTTTCTCTGACTGAAAATAGACTCAACTTTTGGCTCCTTTTGTTTCTCGGAGTGTTTGTTTATTCCAAAGACTGTGTGTCTTCATCTGAAAAGGCTGCTGAGAATCCACACAGGGAGATGCACAGACAGAGTATCAAAGGCTTTCCTTGACAATTCGCTGTTCTGTGAGGTTACAGTCATTCATATTCAATTGCTGTCAACTCATTTCAGTCTGATTAGTAATTACTGAATTTCACTATTTCAGATGTTACAGTACATAGAACATTTTAATGGCTTAACTTGGCAATTGGTAAATGCATCAGTAGCCTTGGACAAGTTCAAAAGGACGCCTTTTCATTCAGACTCGACTAGGAGCAGCAAACAGCCCAGCCTGCCAAGTGCCAGCCGGCAGCATGGCTTCCAGATCCTAGCCAACTGGACCAGACAGCCACAGCCATGCAAAACAGAGAAGTTACAAATCAACAGGGACCAAAGACTGCACCCATGGAAGATGGGCCTTCTCACTGCGTGCAAAGGCAAAGAACACCTAACAATTACCAGCGCTGTTATGTCTGGAGAGTGAAATCCCTGTTTATTGGCAACCATTTGTCAAAGGCCCTCAGTGTGGATCCCGACCGAAAACAAGGAGGGCCAGTCAATGGGAGAGGACTGAACTCAACCAAAAAACCATGACTGAGATTCCTTTCCAGGAGACAGGCATTCCTCTGGACTTTGCTCATTTAACAACAGGAAAATGCTTTAAAAAAGGGGCATTAAAACAGCCCCAGTGCCCAGAGGCCACTCACTTCTTCAAGATGGTGACCCGAGTTGCAAGCTGTGTCCTATAACTTTCCAAAAAGCCCGAGCCAAGAATGATCCCACTCAGACAAAGTGAGCTGGCTTAACACCAGTGAAAATTGGAACCAGGGTTTAAAAACATATGCTCAGTGCATCACACAATTCTCAATAACACACACGGCCAAAATTCGGGCGCACAGCCATTAGTCTGCGAGTCTGAGCACAAACACGGCTCTGATCCCCCCAAAAAAGAAAGGAATCGCTGGTTTTCATCAGCTCTCATTCCGGGCGCATTCAGACTTCAACATGAAAACACACAGGACAAAAGAGCCCTCCGCTTGTGCAAACGTCACAGAAATTGGATTGCAGAAAACATGGCATGTCGTAAAAAGGGCCATGTTGGTAGCAAACAGCTCCTGTTAGCGGAGGTCAGGAGTGCATGCACACCAAATCAGTCAATGCTTTTGAAAAACAGCTTCCTCCCCGGTTTCATCACCTCACTCTGCCTTTGTTAGCAGTCGGAAATGCCTGAAGAGGGGAATGAAAATATTGGCGTGTCCTTGCAGCTCGCGCGGTGAGCCTGGGTCTGTGCAGCTGCGCCGTGAGCTCAGCCCCGCCAGCCAGCCCCTGCCAGAAGGTCAGGTTTCACTCTGCGATAGCACTGAGGCGAGCGGGTTAACCCAGAGAGCGCCCACATCGTTACAAAAACACCCACATCCCATCCCGCCACAATAGTCACAGCCCAGCGGGTTAGGAGCTAGTCAACAGGAAACCAAAATGAAAAATCATAACACATGGAATCGCAGTGATTTTCAAAAGCCTTTCACCATGCTAGAGATTGATATCACTTCACGGAGAGGTTTATATGACATGAAGAATTCACAGTCTACAGTCTGAAATATGATTGTGTCTGTCTAAAAAGACATGAGAAAAAATATTTTCTAGACGTAGGATATGACTAGTGCAAATATGTTTGCACAGAGCACAATTTATCAAAACATGTCTGATGTGAGTATTTCAAAGAACTGAAGCCAGATCCAAGCTGTGTGGTTTGGAAGTGAGTGGTTGAGGAGTCGTTTAAATGTCAAATATTCTATGTTTTCCCCATACAGCAACACAGTATTTTATCATTAGAGCCGTGGCTGAGAGCGCCATGACTAAGAGCAGTAAAAGGCTCCGATAATCAAATAACACAGTCCATCATCGCAGAGCACTCCGTGATATGACAACCCTTATTGTTATTCCACTCTGTTTTCCCATTAAGCCCAGGGCTCGGAGTGATTTCAGATGAGTAAACTCTCCCATTATGCAGGGCCCTTTAACCGTGGCACACTCTGGAAGCAAAGGAACACAACTGCCCCGGCCCTCTCTGTCAACAGTGCGCAGTGGCGCTGAGAACAGGGAGATGGGCTGCTCGGAAGCCCACGGGCCCCACAGAAACATCTCCTCTGACAGATAGGAGGTTACATGACGCCACACGTGCAGCTGTCTAAATGTTTCCCCTGCCTTTCATTCATTCTCTCTCTCTCTCTCTCTCTCTCTCTCTCTCTCTCTGCCTCTCTTGCCTTCTCTCTCCCCTTCCTGCTCCCCCCTTCAACATAAATACTTTGCCTTTCTTTTGTAGCGCAGGCAAGGGGTCAGCAGTCAGAGAGGAGCGGGAGCAGGATGGATGGGGTTGGCCGCCACCGCGTACCACGACGTAACCCAGAGACAACCTCAGCCGTTCTCAATTAGGAGGGTCAGAGTACTGCGAATAATTCACTCTCTGGTATCTGGCTCTGGACAGGGCGAACCTCCAAAGCGGAACTTAGCGCACAGTTCTCCGCCTGGAAAAACCTCGGTGTGGGTCTCTGTGTGTTTTGCGTGTGAGAGAGATTCTCGGAAGTTATTGCAGGCTTTTTCACACACTTTCTCTGAACTGATGAAGGACCCAAAGAGTTGGCAAGCATGGGCCAGAAACCTGTAGCCTGAGTATATTAACACGCTCATCAATCTCTCATTAAGTTGTATCAACTGATCTGAACGCTACTCAGAGGAAGAACTATAAATAAATAAGGGCTCCAGGCAGCCTTCAGAAAGAGGGAGCAGACTTCTGGAATCCCCATATTTCAGCCAACTCCTGACCCCCTGAACCATTCTCCCCCCACCCAGACCTGCCTCCCTTCCCTCTGCCTCCCTCAACTCTGTACTAGTCCCCACTGTAATCACAACTCAACTCAACTCAACTCTGTACTAGACCCCGCTGTAATCACAACTCAACTCAACTCTACTAGACCCCACTGTAATCACAACTCAACTCAACTCAACTCTACTAGACCCCACTGTAATCACAACTCAACTCAACTCAACTCTGTACTAGAGCCCACTGTATTCACAACTCAACTCAACTCTGTACTAGTCCCCACTGTAATCACAACTCAACTCAACTCTACTAGTCCCCACTGTAATCACAACTCAACTCAACTCTGTACTAGACCCCACTGTAATCACAACTCAACTCAACTCAACTCAACTCTACTAGTCCCCACTGTAATCACAACTCAACTCAACTCAACTCTCTACTAGTCCCCACTGTAATCACAACTCAACTCAACTCAACTCAACTCAACTCAACTCTCTACTAGTCCCCACTGTAATCACAACTCAACTCAACTCAACTCAACTCAACTCAACTCTGTACTAGTCCCCACTGTAATCACAACTCAACTCAACTCTGTACTAGTCCCCGCTGTAATCACAACTCAACTCAACTCAACTCAACTCAACTCTCTACTAGTCCCCACTGTAATCACAACTCAACTCAACTCTACTAGTCCCCGCTGTAATCACAACTCAACTCAACTCAACTCTCTACTAGTCCCCACTGTAATCACAACTCAACTCAACTCTACTAGTCCCCACTGTAATCACAACTCAACTCAACTCAACTCAACTCAACTCTCTACTAGTCCCCACTGTAATCACAACTCAACTCAACTCAACTCTACTAGACCCCGCTGTAATCACAACTCAACAGTGAGTTTGGGATGCCTTCTGCTAATTACATACAAACTTCAGGACACCCCCCCGACTCCCCCTGCACTGCTGGCCGTGTTCATTAAGGAGAACATGCAGACCCAAATCCAGCCCTCCTCACATTCCTCTCAGTGCCCCCCCCCCCCCCCCCTCTCTCCCTCCCTCCCTCATCTCTCCACTTCTCTGGAGGGCGTAGAGCCTGGATGAAATCTCACTTCTGATGAAATCATTTCCATTCAGATTCTGGACTCCCCTGCTGCTTTTATAACGCTCGCCGCATTCCTTTCTCTTCGCGCGCATTCACACACATCCTTACTGATTCTATAAAACATCTCCTGCGCAGAAGCTACTTAATTGCTTTGTTTCAACGATCCCGCCAGGGCTGACGAGGAGCTGCGGGGCTGCGGTTTTAACGTGCAACATCTGCAGGTGCGGAGCCCCGTGTGCGCACAGCCAGCGAGCGCCCCGAAAAGGGGGAAAAAATAAATCTGAAGGAGGCGAAACAATAAACCCAGAACATCTGTAAGCCTTTATGGAAATCATAAAAGCTGAGTTTTCAATCGAGCAAATGAGAATATATGATTGGCAGAGCTGTGAGCAGACATGGATATAATGCATCAAGATGATCGCTGTCAAATGAGAGTAAAATGGGAGTTCATCAACAGAGGCCGTCCAGACTGGGCAAGCCTCACCTGCAATCTATCACGCACAACAACTGAAAGAGCAGTAAATAAGACTGGGCTGGTCGGTCATATATCCATGCAGTACAGGGTGCGTTTATAAATGAGCTGCATATTCTCCTGTTGAAAAACAGAAGAGGATCAGAAGAGAGCGATTCACATCGTAAATGAAAACTGACGTGCCGTGGTGCATCCATCAAACTCCAATTGATACATAAAGGGGGTCATTCTGTGTTTTTCTATCAGCCCTGGTACTGGAGTTGAAAAGACTTCCAACGCATATTTCACAAGCCACACGTGTGTTCATTTGTTTATTTTAAGCGGTCCAATACAGAAACCTTTTAAAATAGATCACAAGACCTTCAAATCAAATAGTAGAGTAAAAAAGAGCACAATGTTTTCAGGGAAAAAGAACACATCAAAATGAGCACTCAAGTCTGGCAGCTCTTGGCTTGTTTCTGTAGTAAATACAAACGGTTTTCTAGGTTAAAAACTAGTATCTACCTGACATGAACAGCCAAAGCATTACACCACACTCAAATTCATGTCCCAACTCCACTACTACTGCAATACCAAGGGTGCAGGTTTCAGCCGTTAGATTGAGATCAAATTATATACAAGCGAGAGATCGAAAGTCAGCTACTGCCTCTGCCCTTCTTGGCTCTTTCTATCCTAACTGTCAAACTTTGCACAACAAAAAAAATCAAAAAGAGAAAATAAAAGTGGAGTGGCAATGATACATTTTCTAAACAAGAATATTACATTAAACAGACCCAAACATAAAGGGGGAAGATATGCAGAGTTCAGAGGGTTCATGGTTTTGAACTGTACGGTTGGTATGGTTTTGAACTGTCAGATTAGCCAGCGCTATTCTTCTCCCGATGCCATTTGTACCCGGTAAATCTGTATGGCATAATATTTGATCTGGCGTCCACCCAAACGATGCCCTGTGTACAGTGTGCCATGTGTGTAGGCCTACAGACACAGACAGACACAGTGGTGGAAGCCCAGAGTCCCTCCGCACCATTCATGCTCAGGAGCCCGTGACCGCCCGTAACCACACCATTTGTGATATTATTCAAATGAGCACATTGTTTTTGTGTTTGCTGACATGAATAGGGGGAACACAACATGGCAAGATTAGATCATTCAGAGACAATCAGCCTCTGTGCTACCACGGCATGCCAAGTGTATCATTCAAATGATGGCGGCCCATTAATGAATGTGTCCACTCCTGATGCAGAGTATATTACAGTCATTCATCAGCCCCTCCTGACAGGCCCGGAGAAAAACATCTTCTGGAATCATGTAGCTTGGTGTCAGCGGTGGCAGGCAGTTATGTTCATCTCAAGGTTCAAATGTTATTTTCTCCCTGAGTGATGGACCTAAGGAACGTGTCCCTCCGCCAACAACTAATAAGGTTAAGAGCTCATTTCTGGAGCGCAGGGCTGAGAACCAAACAATACGTGTCCAGGGAAGATTTGATTCATCACATCAGCATAGGAAAACACTTCAAGAAAACAACTGAAGCCGTGGAGCTATTGAATGAAGAGATCATTTTGTCACCATTCACGCAATAAATAAAACACTATGATACTAATGGTTTAATCACTTCAACAAATCACAGCTCCAAACAGCTAGCAAAAGTATAAGCGAACGTTGAATAAACGGAAGAGCAGAAAAGCTGTAGAATGAGCTTCCTTCAGCACTAATAACCCAACAGAAGACATTGGCAACACTGTGAATGTTAAAGAGCCAAGCTGTCTGCTGGCCCAGTAAAAAGGCCCCAGCAGCCCTGAACACAGTGCCATGCTGCTTTGTAACTGGCCGTCAGGCCGGGCCAGAGTCCCTGGACAACCTGGTGCTTCACACTCCGACCCCTCTAAACAAACTTGCACCGTGCACGGTAGGGTGGTGCCCTGGGCTGCCTCAAAGAGGACACAGGCCCAGGTCCCCGGGGGGGGATGGAGTGAGCTTCAGGACATCCAGAAGGGAACAGAGCACACTGTCACTTGAGCATGCTCTTCTTTTCATGCCCTAGAAAAAGAGATGACAGCGTCTGTCTGTCTGTCTGTCTGTCTGTCTGTCTGTCTGTCCAGCCGTGAAACATGTGAGCTGGCCGTGTACCGTATGTGCTATTTTAGCACGGGAGGCAGAAATAGAACAGGGGGAAACGTACAGCTAACAAAGGCAAGAAACACTCTGGTTATACAATCATAAAAAAAGACACTTGCTTGAGGGAAGAACCCAGTCCCCTACCCATGAATACACCAGAAATCAGCCCTGCGCTCCCGATATCTTCTGTGCTTGTGAAGGATGTATTTTCTAGGGGGGGGGGGGGACACTGTGGGGGGGGGGGACATAAATCAAACAGCCCAAAAGTCCATGGAGGGAAAAAAGGGAAACTTGAATGTGATGTTAATTCTTGTGGCATGAGCTAATCCAGCGAGTGCTGACATCCTTCTCTTTATCATGTGCGCCACACAACACAAACAACCGCCAAAAGGGAACTTTCCAGAAACCCTCGCTGTCAAACTCATTTTCAGCTCCACACCCTGGGCTCTCTGGCACGTGCGTGCATTGGCAATACAGGCATAAATATGTCAGCTGAATCCATAACAGCACCCCTAGTACACATGGTGGGAATGGTAGACTTCCCTTCCATTTCCACATAGCCTGTACCAATACAGCTTTCTTCATTGGATAAAATGATGATCTGTGAGACGATGCTATCGGTATGAAGGAAAGACCATTTGATCGTGACGACTCCTAAAGGGTGGAACAGCATGAAGGTCACTGAACACATGGGGCATCCTCGACAGAGGGGAGGTGCTCAGGCGCTGTACGTCCAATCAGCACACTCGTGTCTGTCACATGGGGCAGGGCACAACGCGGCTGAGTGGGTAATCTCCCTGCTCTGTTGTCGGCTACTACAAGTCTACGAGGAGTAGTGGTGTGTAAAATGGCTTACAGATCAGGGGAGAGAGACAGAGAGATCAGGGTTTCCATTAGCGTTTTTTTTCCTGGTAAAATTAATTTAAAAAAAGATACATGTTGGTCCAAATGGCTGAATCAGCAGCTGCACCTCTCACTGATGCCAAACGCACATGATGAGACGTAGTGACAGTGATGACGGAGTGATGACGGAGTGGTGACAGTGATGGCGGTGATGACGGAGTGATGACGGAGTGGTGACAGTGATGGCGGTGATGACGGAGTGATGACGGAGTGGTGACAGTGATGGCGGTGATGACGGAGTGATGACGGAGTGGTGACAGTGATGGCGGTGATGACGGAGTGATGACGGAGTGGTGACAGTGATGGCGGTGATGACGGAGTGATGACAGTGATGACGGAGTGATGACGGTGCTCCACAGTTATGGGGGTTTAACTTTCGCAACAGCTTGCAAGGTGGAGTTCAGCGAGCTGTACTGGACTACACTGGCTGAAACTGCTGTACTCCTACTGGACTACACTGTCTTAAACTGCTGTACCCCTACTGGACTACACTGGCTAAAAGTGCCTAAGTTCTGCCTGTGTCACGCCTGCCAGCAGGGAGGGGAGGGGAGGGGCTTCTCACTGCAGAGTCAAAAGAAGACAGCACTGTGAAGTTGTCTGCAGGAGGAGAGAGGAGCTGGGTTTCCAACTTTTTCATGCTAATATGGACCATTGAAAAGTGGAAACTTGAAATTCACATAAAATCTTCTAAATCGAATAAGAAATCAATTCGCTAGAGGGGAGTGGAGGTTGATGTAAACATGTTTATTCCCATAAATTAGCATTTGTTGCAATTTCTTTACGTGTTTCCATTAAAGTTGCCCTGACAACCTTCTGTTTTGATCCCACAGCTTCTCACAACTCCTTCTTTGATCAGGCAAGTGTCAATTGTTAATTCGCATAACACAGCGATGGACACGCACACAGACTCACATTTTCTTTAGCTTAATTTACATCAATGCTCTTAAAATATGCAAATGAGTTGGATGGATACCCAGCTACTAATGTGGATTATGTGCATTGCAAGTTGCAAAGACATTAGACATGTTTTGATTTCAAGTCGGCAGCAGGGAACTTTACCACAATGAAATAATTGAGAAAGTAAAATGTTACATGGAAGCCTATAGGTTACATCTGATGCCATGTAGACCTAGCCTTTACTTACACAGGCTACAGATGTTGTGGGTTACAGATGTTACGTATTAGCCTACATTTTAGCGGCTGCTATCCAGGCTTTGCTCAATCGTTACTGTTTGTTTTGCCTAATTAATACTGTTCTTAAGTAAACTAGTCTGATTTGACTATTGATGATTTGAGGCCGTAGTCATTCTTTCGTCAACCTAGGTGTACATTATATTTGCATTTGTAACATAGATTGTTATTGAAATGTGACCGGTACGTTTAAAATTTGTCTGGTCATTTTTTTTTTTTAAATTGCCATATCGGCAAGAAAAAATCCTAGTGGAACCCTTAAGAGAGATATGGAGAGAGAGAGAGAGACATATATGGAGAGAGAGAGAGAGGGAGAGAGAGAGAGGTGTAAATATCCTGCCTCTTCAGCCTTTAATGACATAGGGATACAGCCTGGCCATTGCAGCGCAGCAGAAGGAATCCTTCCCATTCTAGAGCATCTGTGTTCCTGTGGCGGGCGGCTACATTTCAACTCCACTTACACCATTATGAATATTGGTCTTTCATTATATACATGCCTATTAATCTGCTGCACTTATTCCAAATAACGCTGTGGTCAGGATCAGCGTCTGGGACAACAGCTTGCCGGGAGCATCTGTGGCTTCTCCATGTTGCTTCTGTTGCACGCTCTTCAGAGCGCCTGTGATCCCGCTACGCAGCGCTAATGTGTTTCTAATTATAAATCTGGGGATGGGTCGGGTCGCCACTTGTGGCCAGCGCTGCAGTGGTGCTGTCGGAGGCTAACCTCTGGCTGTCGGTGTCATTGCTCCAGGTGGGTGTGGGTGTGGGAGAGGAGCCAGAGCCTGAGCCTGAGCCTGAGCCTGAGCCTGGGCAGGAGCAGGACGGCAGGCAGGCAGGCAGGCAGGCAGGCAGGCCGTCTCCAGTAGGCTGACGTTAGCACGCTAATCGCTTTAGTTTATCCCCCTCAGCTGTGTGCCAGGCAGATGTTTGTCAGGCCGGAGCGCTGCTTAGTATTCACACTGCACTAAGCGAGATTACCCACTACGGCTCTCCGCTCTTATTTATTTATTTCTCTCCGGCTGTCCCCAATTCTTAATCCCCTGACAGAATAAAAGAAAGAGTGATAGATTTTGTATTACACATATGTGTCTCTGAGAGGCCATTTGAAGGAATTTTTCTCTCTGTTTCATGCCAAATATCGATGGCATCGAGTGTATTCAAAAATATTGCACACAAACCCTGCTCAGTTATTATGAAAAATATTTTTCCAGTGAAAGGCGATAAGAAACAGTCATCTGATTCCTTTTTCTTCCTTTCTTTTTTGCTTTCCTTCCTCAGTTGTTCCATTATGCAGGTGCTGGAGCTCTGAGGGCCTGAGGCAGACACAGGGCAGAACCCAACACACAGCAGCAAGGGGGGGAGAGAGATGGACCACAGAGAGAGAGAGAGAGAGATGGACCACAGAGAGAGAGGGAAAGAGAAAGAGCACAGAGAGAGAGGGGGAGGGAGGGAGAAGAGAGAAAGAGCACAGAGAGAGGGGGGGGGAGAGATGGACCACAGAGAGAGAGAGAGAGAGGGAGAAGAGAGAAAGAGCACAGAGAGAGAGAGAGAGAGGGAGAAGAGAGAAAGAGCACAGAGAGAGAGAGTAGAGAGAAAGAGCACAGAGAGAGAGGGAGAAGAGAGACAGAGCAAAGAGTGAGAGGGAGAAGAGAGAAAGAGCACAGAGAGAGAGGGAGAAGAGAGACAGAGCACAGAGAGAGAGAGAAAGATAGATAGAGCACAGAGAGAGACAGAGAAAAGAAAGAGAGGGGGAGAAGAGAGACAGAGCAAAGAGAGAGAGGGGGAGAAGAGAGACAGAGCACAGAGAGAGAGAGAAAGATAGATAGAGCACAGAGAGAGAGAGAGAGAAAAGAAAGAGAGGGGGAGAAGAGAGACAGAGCAAAGAGAGAGAGGGGGAGAAGAGAGAAAGAACACAGAGAGAGAGAGGGAGAAGAGAGAGCACAGAGAGAGAGAGGTAGAAGAGAGACAGAGCACAGAGAGAGACAGAGAAAAGAAAGAGAGGGGGGACCTCAGCACATAAACACTAAGAGAGCCCTCAGCTCAACTATATTACTCACAGTCCCCCAGGTGCTCCAAATGAAAGCAACATGCCGTGTGTGCTAGTCATGCTAGTCATGCTAGCCTATACGGGACCAATGCTGTGTGTGCTTGTCCTGCTAGTCATGCTAGCCTATACGGGACCAATGCTGTGTGTGCTTGTCATGCTAGCCTATACGGGACCAATGCTGTGTGTGCTAGTCATGCTAGCCTATACGGGACCAATGCTGTGTGTGCTTGTCATGCTAGTCATGCTAGCCTATACGGGACCAATGCTGTGTGTGCTTGTCATGCTAGTCTATACGGGACCAATGCTGTGTGTGCTTGTCATGCTAGTCATGCTAGCCTATACGGGACCAATGCTGTGTGTGCTTGTCATGCTAGTCATGCTAGCCTATACGGGACCAATGCTGTGTGTGCTTGTCATGCTAGCCTATACGGGACCAATGCTGTGTGTGCTAGTCATGCTAGTCATGCTAGTCTATACGGTGAGACCAATGCTGTGTGTGCTTGTCATGCTAGTCTATACGGTGAGACCAATGCCACGCCGGTAACACACACTCGTACAAAGACACGAAAACACACAAACATATACTTCCACCACAAACACAGTCAAACACTAAGACGAAGATATATTTAAACATCACGCCCCCAAACACCGCTGTGTTGTAAAGAGATATTTATGAATTATGGAGGTGAAGGTTAGACTGAAGGTGTGAGTGTGAGGCTGGACCACACATGTCCTAGATTTACACCACAATCATCGTGAGGAAAACATCTGAAGGACCCTGGGGTCACATGCTTAAAAAAGTAACAAGCCATCAAATGCCTTCTTGACATATCTGCCTTCAAGTCCTAACCCTAACCTAGAATTCTCTTCCCACACATTCTAAATGAATTCAACAATATTGATCTGGCCAATGACAGCGTTTTCTTTTCTGATGACAATGCTGCTGCTCACCTGTGAGTGGGGAAGGTCTGAGCTGTAGTTACTGCCCCCCCCTCCCCCGCGCCTCCCTTCATGTAGGCCGCAGGGACGGTACCTCGGTCCACTCCTCTTTAGCCAGCGTCCGCAGCACCTGTGGACAAACAAGACACGACACATGAATGCTTTGGCTTCTCCTTCCACATACTGCTGGGGCTACGGGTGGTTTAGTCTTCCCCAAAGCCGCGTGATGAAAGGGACGTCTCTCATGTGGCTGTGAGGCAAGCCACTGCAGCCCTGGTGGAAAGTGCTGTTTTTTTTTTGTTTGTGATGCTGCACAGGAGAGTAGACTGCAGTCACATCAAACGGGAAGGGCTTTAACTCAAGCCAGCTGCCCTGACAGAGCCAACCGATGCAGATCGCCTCCCTCCCTCCCCCCCCCCCCCCCACCCCCAACCCCCGGGGCCGCCGGGCTGCTCCTCCAGAGAGCTCAGACAGTGTCCTCCACAGAGGTTATCACACTGTGTGTCGCTCCTGTTTCCAATACTCATTACACACAGCAGTTTAATATGATACAATTCCTCATCGCCTCAGTAAGCACCTTCACAGTTCACTGCCAGGTAAGGACGCGGGTGAGGAGGGGGGAGAAAGACGGCGAGAAACCTAAGGGTGTGGACGACACTTTATGTAATTGTGCAGGTGACATAAACATGTCCGGCTCCTCATGTCACACAGGCAAATCTGATTTATGAGTTCACAACTCATGGCACATTGACAGGTAAGCCTATTAGGAGGCTATTATTAACCCCGGCCAAGTGATGGCAGTGGGTCTTCTCTGGAGTCTCTGGGTGTGAGTGGGGTCCTGCTGCTCTGCCCCGCCCCGAGAGAGAGGCACGCACACAGAAGGTCAGCTATTAATGCCTCAGGAGAAGCTCCAGGTGATAATGACGGCCCCTCAACAGCAAGCTCTTCTCAAATGGCCATTAACAGGATTGTATGGCTGACTCCCTGGGAAGGAAATGAATCTGGGCCTGAAGTCACAGGGCGTGGGAGCTGCGCTAGTAGACGGGGCGAGTGTTTAGTGGACGGCCAGTGAACAGGCGATTGCGCACTTTCCGAGCTCTCGGTCGAGTTACGGTGGAGTGCGCCAGCCGCCTGGCATCTGGCCAGCGTCCTCACATGATGCTTGGATGTCTGAGACCACGAGATGCCGTGCTCCTGGGATTTCTTTCATTTTATTTGCTTTACTTCATTTCCTCCCTGACTGAATTAAGACATGTCCGAGGCCTGCTAACTACCAGCATCAGATTTCATACGAGCTGAGGCTCAAAAATGCACACGGATTCTCGTAAAAAATTCTGCTTGGATGAGCAAATTAATATTTTCAGAGGGTGTTAAATGAGACTTCAAATTATTGAACAACTGCAATCATATATCAGATGGTTAATCGGGATGTCTGACCTCAAAATATTTCTGTGAAGCTATTTTACTCTTGACCATTTCCTGGAAAAATAATTACCAAATGTAAAATAGGCTACTTAATTCCAAGAGGGGGGATATTGCCATTCCTGCAGATTTGAACCTGCTAGAAAGCAATCACTGGAATAGGCAAACATTCATGGGGAAATAAATGCACTGGAAAATTCTGAGCATATCTGCAATTGAGTTTTGCTAGGAAATCTGGAGAAAAAATAAATAAAAATACCACCAGCACTTGGCTGCAACTGAACTGAGTGTAAGCAGTTCCCAGTAAAGAAAATAGTTTTCTTTTTTTTCACTAGGTGCTTTGATGGGTGAAAGCGGGGACATCTACAAAACGTTCCCTTCTTTCACCCAGTAAAGGACTGAACAAAACTGCCGTGATAAAAAAAAAAACTGAACTAAAAAAAAAAAAAATCCTCCAAGAAATTAATCGTGTTAAACAAGGCTAATTTTCTCTTCATCCGTGACTGCGGCACCCACACTGAGTCGACTATCTGCTCCCACAGAGTCAAAGCGTCTGGTGGAGTCTCCTCACAAGTCAGTGGCTGTCTCAGCGGATCCCTACAAGAGGACTCATCCACGTGCCTGTCACCACATCCATCCATATCTACAGTGATTGCACCAACCACTCTAAGCACCTTGTTCAAGCCCTAGCCAGCCTTCCCCTGTGTGGAGTGTTCCACCTCTCAGCCAAATAAGCCATCGTGGCTGAGTGGATTCACATTGTAGCCTCTATGTTGGCAAACACGGACCTTTCTGCCGTTCATTCTGGAGCCCTCCTGACATTTCGTGGCTGCTGACATATCTAGCGGCCCTTCTGTTCTGTCACAGTTCAGTGGGACATCCCTGGTCCCTCGTGGCTCCTGTGATATCATTAGAGTAGTCCCAGGAATCAGACAGACCCTTCAAATCAAGCTCATCTCCACATCTCAGCCTCCCCTGACACACGAACACAGGCCATTACACACTGAGCTCGGGGTGTCACCATCACACAAGGAAAATCAGTTTATTCAGCAGCGCAACCAGCTCATCATGCCACGGGCTTAATGATCGGGTGAAGGGTGAACCAAAAGCCTCCGCACAACACCACTGCCTCAGCGGAGACCGCGTAGGAGTATTAGAAGTGTGGCAAAAGCCACAAATGATCATGTACACGTACAAAGAATTTCCCCCTAAAATTGAGTGCAATTTCAAATGGTAGCCTTTAAAGAGATGTGCTGTTCTGTGGGCTTTCTGCAGAGGGGGGGAAATCAATTCCCTCACTAAAGGAGCTATTTTCCTCAGGGCCAGATAAAGAGCCGCACAACGAGCCGTCAGATGCTTATCAGGAGGAAATTAGCAGAGGAATAGCATTTCATAAACAAACAGGTCAAGTGTTCAGCCACACACGTGTTGTCTCCTGCTGCGGAGGAGATGAGATCATCGCAAATATCAGAGATGAAAATGCCTGGGATAGATTCCCTTAAAAGAGGTTATACGCAATAATACATTCCCTTAAAAGAGGTTATACGCAATAAATTGCTGCGGATATTTGCACCATGAGGACGGCTCCCATTTGATTCCACTGGCAAAGAGGCCGTCTGGCTAGCAGTCACACATGGGACATGCTCCAAACCAATCAAGCGGCAGTCTTAAGCACACACATCACGCAATCCAGACCAGCGCAGAGAGCACTCTGGAGCCGCACTCTGCAATCCACACGACAGTTAAATAATGCAGTTCGGTTGAGAGACTTCCTTCAAACTTGCACTTTTCTTCTCCTTTACCATGTTGCCGATCAGGACAATGTCCCTCAGATGTACAGAAGGAGACCCTTGAGGAAACCCTTTTCACACGCAGAGCCATGATGAGTGGGAAACCTCAAACAAGGCACTAGAGCGAAATATCTATATTATCATGTTTAAATTACAAAGTTTAGCAACAGTTACAATACAGTGATTGCAGAATTGAAGGGGGAACCCAGATTCTCCTCAAATTGTCCTGAGGAGAACACTAGACTCATCTCTATTCCATTACCTGTGATACCATGTTGTTTCTTTGTTTTGAGATGAGATTAGAGATTAGATCTTGGAAGGCATCTGGCAGAAAACACATGTGGTTTCAGCACTACGGAGGGGAAACTGCATGTAATATGAGAGATAAGAGAAGAATGCCTTTGAAAAGACTGCCTCAGAGAAGGCTTGTGAAAACAGTGTCAAGTGGTTGAATTGACAGCAGGACACACCTGGTTTGTTCAGCTATGGGCGGTGAGCCTCATTACTCTCACAGGTAAGTCTTTGCCGGGTTGTAAAAAGGCACTTAAAATTTGAAGTATCTCCAGTGAAAACTTCAGGGCACTGAACAGAGAAAACCAGCTTCCTCACAATAGTCATTAAGTCGTGAATTTGGCCCATGTTCAGGCTTTAGTTTTAATTGACTGTTTATCACAGATGGAATTAAAACAGGGCTGCTCCTCACAGCACATCAGTTATGCAACATTTTGCTATGCTAATGCAGGTGATCTGCTTCATGCTGAGACGACTTCCCCACTGTCATGTTCAATGATTCATTTTCAATCAGTAATCTATGCTTTGACACCTTTTCACATGTACATTTAACCAGTGGGTGACAATTATAATCCTACAAAACCAACCACACCACAACACTACAATGTTACACTGATTATCCAGCACATTTAAACACCTTTTAAAACAGGCAGCCAGACTCGTCTACTGCATTTTACGCTCCAGTCCGGGAAAAAAACCTTCCTTGTTCTCAACAAGCTGGTTACCATTTTCTGCAACAAAGCCACCCAGAGCCATCTGAAGGCCGGCATGGCGTTTCACTCTTGTGTTCAGTGAACCAGACCTCCTCATGAATAACACTCCCGGAGAAGAGTGGCAGAGGTCTAACCAAGGGCAGAAGCAATGAAGGTGGTTGCCGCCAGCTCCCTCCCGACTCTCCATTACACATGAGGAAAGCGTAGAAGTAAAGAGCGTTGCCCTGCTATAAACCCGTTTACGTGCTTCTGGCCTATTTTCACCACAGTGTCACACACACAGGCATGAGAGAAGAGGGGAAAACCTCAGAGAGAAGGGAGACGACATGTTTTCTTATTAAAGGGAGACGCAGTCGTGCTCTCCACAGCCTCCCTGAGTGTTGATGACAGCTTGCCCACAGCTCAACCCCGCTGCAGAGAGCCAGAGCCGTCTTGGGGGAATCACGCCGCTTGATGCGTTCATTTGTAAGGCTGTCAGAGGCAGCACTGGAAATATCTCATTTTCCTGCCGACCGATACCTCATCAGTCAATGCTTCACAAAGGTCAGCCGCATTACAGCGCTCGCCTTCAGTGCTCTCCAAAGCAACCCCCTCGCGCGCGTTTAAGATAAATCATGACCCGATCAAAAGAGGCAAACAAATGTTAATTAGAGAGCTCAGCTCGTGCCAACGGCCTGGTCTGG
>NC_045164.1:15155343-15265343 GCF_900700415.2 Clupea harengus
AGCATGCTATCAGTCCATCCCCCCACTACACAACATCACCCCTCATTGTGTGTGAACTAATCACAGAGTTAGCATGCTATCAGTCCATCCCCACCACACAACATCACCCTTCAGTGTGTGTGAACTAATCAGCAGAGTTAGCATGCTATCATTCCAACCCCGCTACACAACATCACCCTTCAGTGTGTGTGAACTAATCAGCAGAGTTAGCATGCTATCAGTCCATCCCCACCACACAACATCACCCTTCAGTGTGTGTGAACTAATCACAGAGTTAGCATGCTATCAGTCCATCCCCACCACACAACATCACCCTTCAGTGTGTGTGAACTAATCACAGAGTTAGCATGCTATCAGTCCATCCCCCCACTACACAACATCACCCCTCAGTGTTTGTGAACTAATCAGCAGAGTTAGCATCCCCGCTACACAACATCACCCCTCAGTGTGTGTGAACTAATCACAGAGTTAGCATGCTATCAGTCCATCCCCAGTACACAACATCACCCCTCAGTGTGTGTGAACTAATCAGCAGAGTTACCATCCCCACCACACAACATCACCCCTCAGTGTGTGTGAACTAATCACAGAGTTAGCATGCTATCAGTCCATCCCCAGTACACAACATCACCCCTCTGTGTGTGTGAACTAATCAGCAGAGTTAGCATGCTATCAGTCCATCCCCCCACTACACAACATCACCCCTCATTGTGTGTGAACTAATCACAGAGTTAGCATGCTATCAGTCCATCCCCACCACACAACATCACCCTTCAGTGTGTGTGAACTAATCACAGAGTTAGCATGCTATCAGTCCATCCCCACCACACAACATCACCCTTCAGTGTGTGTGAACTAATCACAGAGTTAGCATGCTATCAGTCCATCCCCCCACTACACAACATCACCCCTCAGTGTTTGTGAACTAATCAGCAGAGTTAGCATCCCCGCTACACAACATCACCCCTCAGTGTGTGTGAACTAATCAGCAGAGTTAGCATGCTATCAGTCTATCCCCACCGCTAGACAACATCACCCCTCAGTGTGTGTGAACTAATCAGCAGAGTTAGCATGCTATCAGTCCATCCCCGCTACACAACATCACCCCTCAGTGTGTGTGAACTAATCAGCAGAGTTACCATCCCCGCTACACAACATCACCCCTCAGTGTGTGTGAACTAATCAGCAGAGTTAGCATGCTATCAGTCCATCCCCGCCGCTACACAACATCACCCTTCAGTGTGTGTGAACTAATCAGCAGAGTTAGCATGCTATCAGTCCATCCCCACCACACAACATCACCCCTCAGTGTGTGTGAACTAATCAGCAGAGTTAGCATGCTATCAGGTCATCCCCGCTACACAACATCAACCCTCAGTGTGTGTGAACTAATCAGCAGAGTTAGCATGCTATCAGTCCATCCCCACCACACAACATCACCCCTCAGTGTGTGTGAACTAATCAGCAGAGTTAGCATGCTATCAGTCCATCCCCGCTACACAGGGCAGTCAGAGCATGTCAAATTCTGCTACTTTTGATCTGATGGTGGCCATCATCAACCCCAAACGCTTCCCGCCTTTGATATGTGAGCGCTGCCTGCTACACTCATGGCATGTTCTACCAGTGTCTGTATTTGATTATAAATCCATTGAGTAGCGAATCCAAATGCTTTACACCGGCAGGCAGGCAGGCTGCGCTGCATTATTTAGGCGACTGTAATCTGCCTGATATCAAAGCGCGTAAGAAGATACAGACGCTCCACCACGCGCAAGCACGGCGCAGCAGCTGTGGGAGGTGAGGCGCGCCGCTGCCACTTCTGCCGCCCTGAAAAATGAATGCAGCAAACAGGCGGTGTGCTTCAGGCCTCTCCACCGCTGAGGACCAACAAGATCAATTACACAGGGGAGGAGATGTTCCTCAGCTCCGCAGCAGGGAGAGAGACGGAGAGAGCGAGAGAGAGAGGGAGAGAGAGAGAGAGAGAGAGAGAGAGGGAGAGAGAGAGAGAGAAGCACCTTAATGAGAGAGGTTTCCATTACCTCCATAAAAGGCATAAGTGAGTCACCCTGATGAAGCAAAGCAGTAATAGCCCTTTCTCCTCTCCTCTCTAATGACACTGGAAGTGGATTACGCCGCCAGTCCCCCCATTCGCTCTGTTTATCATTTATGTAAATAACAGCTGGAGGAGCGATAGCTACCACACCGGGAGCGGGCGGGCGGGCAGGCGGGCGGTGGAGAGGCGAGGGGTGGAGGGGAAGGTGGAGGTGCTTTTCTGTGCATCTGAGAGATGCTTCCGTTGCGAGCTGGGCTGTGGAGTAAGACTGATAATGAGCTGCTTCAGCGTGAGCTGAGGTGAGGCGTGCTTGCTTAGATCAGAGCCAGCCATTAAATGTGTGTACGGCGTGGCCAGTGGGAAGTGGTTTTTGGGGGAAAACACATTTTGCCTTTGAATCTCTTCAGGAAGATCCACATAGGAACAGTCCACTCTCCATTTTGAAAAACCATGGCATGTGCATATGCCAGCTCGTGTGAATGTGTGTGTGTGCAAAGCAGAGAGGGTGTAAGAGAGGGGGGGGAGAGAATTTGTGCTTTGTATGCAGGTAAAGGCACAAGCCCAACTCGTCTGCATCAGCCAGGTTATTCTAATACACACCATCTGACTGAAGAGGATGAAAAAAAGCATCAGCAGAAATATACACAAGTGGCAATAATCCTCTGCCCTGAACACTTGTGCCATGCAATAAGCAGACTGTGCTTATCACTGCCAAACCACTGCTCCTTTTAATAACCCCAGTGATGGCAGTCCTTTCAGGCAGATCTCGGCTCTGCATTTAAAGATTATGTGTGTGTGTGTGTGTGTGTGTGTGTGTGTGTGTGCGTGCTTGTGTGTGTGTGTGTTTACAGTGTGTGTGCCGTGCACGTATTTGTGTATGTGTATAGGTGAACAAAGTGAGCCAGGATGAGAGGAGTTATTTTGACAAGCAGCCCTTAGACCATACTAGTACTGTTGGCCAGTTCATGTATTGCCACAACAGACCTGTTTTACAATGGAAACTGGGAAGTCCTTTCTCGTACGCAATCTGAAGTGTATCGTATGTTATGCCACCACCTGCCCTCCAGAGGGGGGTTGAGGGGGGTTTACCTGGATCCCTCCACTATACCGTATATGTCACTTCCTGTCTATCTGTCTGCCGTGTCTGCCCTCAGCTATGTGGTTGAAATTTGTCACTTCAGTCTCAGTGAACTAAAAAACTGGACTCAGTATCAATACATCACACTCAACATTAACTACATTTCAATCGAGTACACACACACTTCCTCAGCTACTGTGTCTAACACACACAGATTTAAAGACATATACACACATACACACACAATTCAAACAGCTGGAACAGTACAGTTACTGAAGTAAAAGGCACAAGCTGTGCACCAGTTGGTTTTGGGAGGCCACTCTTGGCGTGTTCTCAGCTGAACCATAGCAATGTCTTGAGTGTAGAGAGGTAGAGTTAGGCCACTCTTGGCGGGTTCTCAGCTGAACCATAGCAATGTCTTGAGTGTAGAGGGGTAGAGTTAGGCCATCTCTCCTGTGTATGTCTAGGTGCCTCTTCACTTCATTATGGCAGCATGTGGCATGGTGTGTTTGTAGCGTTCTTCCAAAGGTCAACCCCACCGACTCCAGATCTACTTAATGACAAATGCTTTAGTGCCATTATCCATGTTCAGTCTAATCTAAGAACAGGGCGCAGTGATGCTCATGTTATGAAAGCAGCACAAGGCAAGGGAAGGATTATGTAAATATTAGTTGTTGACACAAGAGAGTGACATGCCATATTTCAGCTCGGTGGTGGTAAGCTTGGCTGATCTCAGGGATGATAATACACCCAGCAACCAGGAAGTTAGAACACCACACACACACACACACACTCACACACACACACACTCACACACACACACACACACACACACACACACACACACACACACACACACACACACACACACACACACACACACACACACACACACACACACACACACACACACACACACACACACACACAGAGACCCAATTATCTGTATGTGGAATACCAATAAAAAATCACATCCAAATCAAAACTGAAGTAGCTTATTCTGCCCTTGTTCATCAAACTCCGTAAAAAAAAGACCTTTTGTTCATTTCTAATAATAATAATAATAAAAAATAAAAAATCCATAAATCATTAGAGTGCAAATAGGATGGGCCCCAGACTGCCTCTGTCATGTTAGCTGCTCCTCCTGACGGGGCAGTTTCCACATCACCAGTCAAGGCAGACTACCCACTTACATTTTCCAGAATGTTAACAGCAACTTGGACACTGTCAAAAATGTCATGTATGTGCCTTTAGCTACCTTTCTGCACTTAATAGGAAAGCCCTAGCCTGGTGCAATGCTCCAGCACACACTGAGATGTGTAATCAGGTCTTCAGCGTGGAGAGAGAGAGAGGGAAAAAAAACCGAAGGCAGTGAACAGTCTTCTGCGACTGCACCTTCTCAGGAAAGATGGCAGGCAGGTCCCCCTAGGCTGCCTCGGAGCCGGCACGGCATAACCATGCGTGCCAGATCGCCTCGGCTTCACTCTGGATCCGGCTGACAGACACGCACAACATATCCCCATAGACTTGACATGAAAATCCAGGCTGTTAGTGTAACACAAAGTCGGCGCTCCGTGCCTCACTACACCCAAGTCTGACTGCCGTTTCACCCAGTGAAGAGGGCCTGGAGTGACCGTGCTCCTCCACTCCATGGTCAGAGAGCCAACCCAAGGCAGGCACAGCCATTACGATGACAGACACTACTCGGCCTTACAGAGGTTTCCTGTGCTGACTGGTCTGGGCTGGATATTGGCACTCAACCTGCCTGTGGAGCGCCAGACTTGGAGGAAAGGGAGAGGGAAGCCATGAACACAGAGCCCCCTCAGCCCCCCCAGCCCCCGTCCCTGCCTGCCTGTGTAGAAACGGCCAGCAGTGAGGACGAGCAAACCCTCTTTATGCGAGCTGCGGAATGACCACTTCCGCTCGAGGAACGCAGCTGTTTGATCTCAGGCGGTTGAGGCTAACTACCCAGATGGACAAAACAAACACAGGAAAAACACAACTGGGCCACTGTGGAGCTCTTTCCACTACAACTCCTGTGCGAAAGGTCAAACTGTCACAATGTTGCCACAGGCCAGAACTCTCAGCGGGCGGGGGCTCGCTAAAGCTATGGCCGTGGCTCTCGGGGAGTGACGTGCTGCTCGGGATCAAAGGGGGAAATATTACATGTCACTTTCTTTGGAGGCTTGTGAGCAGTGGAACCATGTTAATTATAGTGTTGCTGTAGACAGCTGTGTTTGTTTCATGCCCAGATCATTCCCTGAGACTAGGAAACAGGGACTCTTGATGGTCCTTTCTTCTTTAATTAATGCTTTTCTTTTACCGTGAAGAAAGGAAGAAGTGTTGTAAAGCCTTTCATGAAAACTAATAACTCCTGCCAAGGGCGAATTCAACTGTTTTAATGGGGAATTATCACTACAAACCACTAATTCCTCTGACAGATACTATCAACTTGAGATTTGGAAATTGTGACTGATATCTCATGTGCCACCAAAATATAGAGGATGCTTTAAATAATTGATAACCTTGGAGCAGGATGATTATAAACAGCTCTGCTCCTTTTATCAATCATTCATGTGGTTTCTTTCGAAAACACTTCACTTCCTCAAGTTTCAGGCCACACTTCAAGGAAAAAGGTCTACACTCATACATCTTGCCTAATTTGAAGGGCCGAAACACACTAGGGCATTATAGGGTATTATAACCCTAACAGGAACAACACTCAGAAAAGGGGAGAAGAGGGATTGTCAAATTAACCAAAACCATATTACATTGTAATTACTCTTTAAAACATGATATTATTATGTTGAACATATGTATTTTGTTACACCATTCAATTTATCCAACTGAATCATGGAAGAGGAAAGTAAAATAATAAAGTAAGTTCACACACATGAAGGCAAATAATCACGTGGGGAGCTTCTTTAGCTATTCCTGCATAACGTAAATAGTGACTGATGCATGTCTAACGTCAACTTCCCCCAAAAATGGATAGAACAGTGGAATGCCCCCTATTGATGGAAAGTAACACTTGCTTTTTAAAACTAGGCCTGTTGTGTGTAAAATGTCTGTCTAATTTGTTTTATTTAACTGTGTAGGGCTGTAGGCTACCTATTATTTGCGTAGATAAGATAATTAATTTTAATGAAGCAAGTTAGATTTACAGACCTTACCTTTATCAGGGACAATGCCATTTAGAATTACATTACCTTTGAAAAATACTACCATTAATAATACATTGAGAAAAATTGGTTGGTTGGAAATTGGAAAATCATTGGCCATATTCTGATTACATGGGACCGATGTACACATTAAAAATCAAGTAAATTCAAAGAACTACATTACAACATACGAACCTCATTCTTTGCAAACAAATCAATATCATACAATGGGGACAAGAAACCTCCTCATTCAATAGCGCTTCACTCAAGACAGTGCTTTCACACGGACCTTTATTATGTTCAAAGATTAACACTGGAGAGCAAGCTAAAATGAACTGAATTTGGGCTACGGAAAAAGCTTCCAAATGGGCGCACATTTCCTATTAGCTCATGCCTTGGGGCCGTCGGTGAGTATGATCAAACAGAACGGCATCCCTCCCTCCGCTCCTGAGTAATGGTACACAGAGAGGTTCCGTGCAACCTCTCGGGGTGCCAATCTTCCAATTAGTGTCCGCGTGCAAGTACTTCTGCCCTGGTCTCACGGCATGAAAGCCTGGCCGAACCAGTGCTGACAACATGTCAGCCCCAGCTTCTGTCTGACCTCACCAGGGTCCACAACAGAGCAAACCAGCTCTATTTGGGTTCATGTAGACAGAGGGGTTTCCTAACACTATAGCAATATGCTATTTTCAGCTTTGAGATTTGTGACTTTGTGCTTTACCATGTGTTACCACGTGGTCGGAAGATGTGGGAAATATGTTTGTACACATATGTAAGCCCAGTACTACAACACAGGAGTGCCTTTACATTTTCCAACAGTGAGAAAGCAATTGGGTTTAACAGTGTGAAAGCTATAAGTTTTAACAGGGGAAAAAATCTATGGGGTTTAACAGTGAGAATGCGAAGGGTTTTAATAGTGTGAATGCTAAGGGTTTTAATAGTTTGAAAGCTGTACATTTTAACAGTGAGAAAGCTATGAACTTTAACAGCACAAAAGCTATGTGTTTAAGCAGCATCATAAACATGAAAATGTCTATGTTAATCCTTTTGTCACATTCTGACTGTAATATCCTCAATAGCCGATTAAGAGCTAGTTAGCTATGTGTTTGTGTAATGTACATGGGTATGTAATTATTACGCTGTGTTTTTGTGTAGCATCTTGGGTTATGAGCTCAAAGTATTTGTACATGTGAGGACGGAGAGGAAAGAGCAGCCTCGATGTACCAACACTTTACTAGAAAACAACTAGATGAAAAGAGAGGTTCAGGACGGACATCAAATGAGTTACGTATGGGCCATGGGTTGTGGCCTGCTTTAGTTGAGAAAAGAATATCAACATAGTAATCTTTATGTGCTTGAGTAATCATTTCTGAATGGGCAGTCGAAAAGTCTATCAATCAGTCCTTTGATCTTCTCAAATACTAAATCAAAATGTTATATGATGTTTTACGCAGAAATATATATTTCATAGGGAACATGTGAGCTGAAATCCTTTCCATATTGTGTGTATATCTCTGAGTGTTTGGTGGGGAAGGTTTAAGGCTCCCTCAATGAAACACATGGATGAGATACCTCAGAAGGTCAAGGATTCCCTTCAATGTCAGGGGAGTAGTCCTTCATCCTGAGCTACTGAGTGATCTCATGTGACTGGTCTGGAAGAACAACCCATCACTCTGCCTGCCCGCTGAGTGAGTCAGCCTCAATCCTGAATTATGTCCGATTCATCCAACAGTTAGCCTATCTGCAGTCCTCCTGACTGTGAGCGCTCAAGAGTGGCTTTTGACAGGTATTTTCTCACGGTACCTAGCATACCTCCCATTTCACAGACAGCTGTAACATAGCCCCAAACACAGGAACAGAGAACATGTCATTCACACGTGTCAGCAGACAAGAGCCTCAGCAACACCTACACAATGCTACAGCGCTAAACAAACTAAATGATGCAAAGTGACTAAATCTGGCTAAAGGTGATATTCCAAGGATGGATGGTTTGTCAGAGTGTTGGGCTTTTTTCCCCACCACTCAGTGCTCTTCCTAGCTCCTTGAATTTAGCCCTACATTTCCGTTTTGATTAAATTATCTTCTAATTTACTATCTCCAAATTCATTTTTTTGCCAACATGCTCTTGTGCACCACACGTATCTGCTGTACACGAGGGCTTAGACATTTGTGTCTTTAATAACGGCTGCTCTCTCCCCCCCCCCTCTCTCTCTCTCTCTCCCCCCCCCCCTCTCTCTCTCTCTCTCTTCCTCTTTCTCTTTCTGTCTCTCTCTCTCTCTCCCCCCCCTCTCTCTCTCTCCCTCTCTCTCTTCCTCTTTCTCTTTCTCTTTCTGTCTCTCTCTCTCTCTCTCTCTCCCTCTCTTTCTCTTTCTCTCTCTCTCTCCCTCCCTCTCTTTCTCTTTCTCTCTCTCTCTCTCCCTCTCTTTCTCTTTCTCTCTCTCTCTCCCTCTCTCTCCCTCTCTTTCTCTCCCTGTGGACGTGGTGGTAGGCAATGTGAGCAGGAGACGGACTGGTCACTGCACTGCCTTTGTGATGAGCTGCCGGTGCACCATGACTATCAATCAGTGTTTCCGGAGATCTCCAGGCTTCCTTGCTCCGCTTGGCACCCCGCTGCCAGACTGCCACGTCTCTCAGTGTCACCGAACAAAGACATGCCTCTCAAGGACCCTGCACAACCAGCCGCCGCAAGACTGGCCCTTTTTATACAGTTATACTGTTCAGGGCGGGAATGTTGCCACTTTATTCCGCCTTGGCGTTCTGTGTGAAGGGAACGGACACGGGATGGGGCGTCATTGTTGTTCCACCTTTAAGCCTGCAGCGAAGGTAGTCACAGAGCCAGATGGACGTCTGTGTGAAAGGGAGAGCCGGCATAGTAGGATAGCATGTGGCCTTGCAAAACGAAGCAAGACTACTATGTTGTCAGAACACACAAATCCAACATGATGAACATAGACAGCCTGCAAGAGCCCGCAGACATTCACCCGACAGAAGATATTCACCCGTCGTTGTTTTTGAAAGTAACAGGTAGGCTAGTTTATTTACGATACAGATGTTAGTTAGTTTGACGTAGTACACTGTGTACACTACGTCCTTACTTGCGTAGAGTGTGAATTTAGATAGGGTAGTGTTGTCTCAAATCGAATAAAACTGTGTTTCACTTAAAGGGAATGACGATTGCAACGTCATCAGAACCGCTATTGCAAAGATGGCTACCATTGAGGGCGCAGCGCGTCCAGCGTTTCACACTCAACTTTTTCAAGGTCACGTGTACACCATCGGGGTACTCACAGTGCACTGCATGTTTCCATTATGGTCAGTGTGAATGCATTAATGCACTCAAAATAGCAGGTGTAAATGCGGAAGAACATGGAATGAGACAAAGCATATGATAAACAACAAAATAAACATAAAAAAAATGATGGGTATTAGTCCAAATATGAATTTACCTGTTTAAAGCTCTGTCTCTTCAACCCTCTAGTGCAACCAACAGGCGCCATCAAATTGTGCTTACATTTCACTATCTCCCGGTTATTGCTGCAATTTAGATTAAAAGGGTTTTGTAAATACCACTAAAATACCATTAGGTTCCACCAAAGTTGCCCCTGCAATTTTCATTTAACAAGAGTCCATTATCAGCAACAGTGTCAAAACATGGTTTGAATGAGTACGCACTGGATCAGTATTGTACTGGCTCCAGTGGTCTAAATGAGTATGCACTGGTCTGGATCAGTATTGTACTGGCTCCAGTGGTCTAAATGAGTACGCACTGGATCAGTATTGTACTGGCTCCAGTGGTCTAAATGAGTATGCACTGGTCTGGATCAGTATTGTACTGGCTCCAGTGGTCTAAATGAGTACGCACTGGATCAGTATTGTACTGGCTCCAGTGGTCTAAATGAGTATGCACTGGTCTGTATCAGTATTGTACTGGCTCCAGTGGTCTAAATGAGTACGCACTGGATCAGTACTGTACTGGCTCCAGTGGTCTAAATGAGTACGCACTGGTCTGGACTGTACTGGCTCCAGTGGTCTAAATGAGTACGCACTGGTCTGGACTGTATTGTACTGGCTCCAGTGGTTTAAATGAGTACGCATTGGATCAGTACTGTACTGGCTCCAGTAGGTTAAAGTTTCCTGTCGGCACTGCTTCTGTTTTTTTCTTCAAATAAATGATCAAATGTTGCATAATATATTGCATGCATACATTCAATATATTAGGTCACAGCAATGCCTACAGAGCTGGTAAAAAGTGAAATCTGCAGTTATAAAACGCCACTAATTATCTACCAAGATGTTTTTGACAGCAGTCCCTGCGCCACTAATCTCCGCCTTGGCACTCTGCCAGTTTGTGCTTTATTTATTTGATTTCAGTCACCGTCAAGAGCAGGGTAAAGGAGGAGGAGGGGGGGGGGGGGGGGGGGGGGGGGGGAGGGAGTGAGGGGGACAGGGAGGAAGAGAGCAACCACTTCTTACAGCATTCACTCAACCCTGCAAATCAGTACATCAAACTCATTTCCAGACTGTTGTGAAAAAATAATCACATGATTACTACTGGGACTGGAGCAGGATTTTGTAGTGGAAAAAAACCTCACGGAGATGCCTTTTTAAATTGGCTAAAGGTAAATTAATTATATTGTCATTTCCTGGCATATCAAATAATTGCAGCCTTCTTTTGTTTTAAGCCAATGAATACCAAAATAAGGGCCTAGAATCCACGACTATGCTAAAAACTCGACGTAAATGCAATTGCTGTCTCACCAATCTTTTTATCAACGCAGCAATAAGGCTCTTTTGTTGGAGCAACAGTCAAGACAAAGGTTAGAGTGCCAGGTGCTTATCATCCCTTATCTCTAGCCTGATATGAACATGGCTGACAATGGGAGAGGGAGCTCTGCTAGTGCTTAGATTACTGAATTATACAGAGGACATGAACCAAAGCATTTCAGCTACTTAGAAATGAGATCAGGCAACCATAAAATATTGATCTCCCATTTCCATATTCTGGGCGATAAGGCGCTGGCCAAACTAGCTCAACAGCTTAATTACTTGTCAGTGGCAGAACATTGCACCTGTGATTAGTTTGGTTCTGCCATCCTCACTTAGCTAAACTAGGAAGCTAAGAACATTTTTATAAGATACAACATAGCCATACATTATATAAGATGTTGCCATCCTCCCTTGTTGACTACACTATCAATAGAGTCATAATAGGATATTTGTGTTTATCCTCCTCCAACTGAAAAGGAATCATTTAAATAACACCTTCAACAGCGAGTCAGATACATTGAGGTTTGCATTTTGGGAAATCCTTTAAATGGATTCCATTACATCAGCAATTAAGGGGGTTGAGGGTATCAGGTTACGTAATCAATCGGCGTAACCTATGCTCCGTCTAAACTCTCTTCACTCTGAGAGAACACAGTCAGAAATACTTTCAAACCTAGTTGGCAAACTCATCTGGCTACAAAGCACTTTTGTTCCAGACAGCACGAACGTATCCCTGTCTGTTCTGTTCTGAATAACAACAAGTGTTCCATGAACCCCCAACAAAAAACCTTCATCCCTTAAAAATCCAGCTGACTGTGTCCGCACCAACACTGATCCAAGAGTGAGCATCTGAGGGTTCCTGGACAATCACACATGAATTGATTTGTCTTGCCCCTCACTCATCTGTGTCTGTAACTCTAATCAGGGGAAGTGTTAACTCAACACTGCGGGAGTCTATTGTGCCACTGTCTGAGTGATTAGCACTTCACGGAAACACAACGTTCAAACCACATGTTCAATCTAGCCGAGGAGGCATAAACTCACTCGTCAGGTTGGGATGGCGCCACTGCTGTTTGGCGGCAGCGTCTCCATGATACTTGACATTGTTTTTATTATCCCCATAGCTTGAAGCGACAGAACGTCAACACGGGGTGACAAATGGGTGCCAGGGTGCGCGATGCCAGGCAAGAGTGGCAGCGGCACGGGCACCAGGGGAGAGCGACAGCTCCGTGATGTTTATCAAACAACAAACAAAGGCCATCTTGAGGACATAATGTACTTTGTCATGTTTCTGTCAGCCTGAGAACCGGTTAGACCAATAAGTGACACTAAGAGTTAGGCATTCCTGAAACATTGATATTCACCCTGAATGACCCAGCACAGAGGCAGCTGAGGTTGCAGCAGGTTAAATGACAGCATTCCTCAAATTGAGTCCAAAAATGTAATTAGTTTCTACTGGATTAGTGCAATTTAGGGGATAAGACAGAGCATAATGCGAAATGAATGTTATACAGAAATTGCTGAAATCATTTAATAATGGCTCAAACTATATGTACTACGTATAGAACATTATACTATATATTATTAGTATAGAGTTAACACATCATGTGATAATTAATTGCAGTATGGACACAATAACATGCAAGTTCATTAGAGACTATTGAGAAATAATGTGAATTTCAATGTTTTAGAAGAGAAGACCAATAAGAAGCAGAAATGGTGCTTCTTGTGAAGGTCACAAACAAACACAACACACCGCCATGAGGGAGAGTCATAACTCCCCCCCCCCCCTTTGTTAAATCCAATAGAAAGGCTTTTAGCCATCATAATGATTTACAAAGTGACGAGTCAAACAGATTTACTGTGACAGCCTCAGAGGCACCCAACACAAATACAATTAGCACTCACGTGACCAGCATCCCGCCCCACCAAAACCCCACCCCACCCTCACCCCACCCCCACCTCACCCCACCTCACCCCACCTCCCGCCCCAAAGGAGCCACAGAATGGGCTGTGCTCCACAGACGCAGGCAGGGAGCCTCTTCTCACTCCTCTCTTTGGTGAGCAACCCCCACAGCATGCAGGGAGCTGAAACATGTCCATTGTGGCAGTTACCTCAAGTGACAGGTTGTCCCCACAGTGCTGCTATGTTGTGTGTGCGAGAGGCTGTGCTGCACAGTTCCCCAAATGTGCAGCTAGTATCATCACTCAATATCAAATGAACTGCTGAACCATGGCCAGAAGCCAATCACGTGTAGTCATTTCTTAGACACCGTCTACGGCTAACATTACAGGGGAGCCAGGCTCATTACGAGGGTCAGTTCTCAACAATGCAATGTTATTTCTTCCAACCATTCAAACCATTTTCCTCTTGATAAAGACACAAACATAACAACTGACCTTGACTCCAGGCCCAAATCCCAAATAACTATAAACGATATGCTTAGGCTATACAGTTTCTGATATTCCGTACAAAATCTGTGCTTATCCCTTAGGCACGTTTACAGAGCTGGAAAGGAGCATTTGAAGAAAAAGGTCTTGGGTCAATTGTTTACAAATAGAGCCAAAGTTCCCTTATCAAGATTTATTTAGTGTGAAAGTGGCTGGTGCTGACTACAGGATGCACAATGCACAAATTCTCCCCCCAAATACAGGCAAAAGAATATTGATGAGCAGATGGTTTGATCACTGTGATTTATTTCTATTACTTGGTAAAGTATGTTAAAGGAGGTATTGCAGACATTATCTTCACAAAAGCCTTCCCAATTCCCTGTGCAGCAAACAGGGAACCTCCCCTGCTGGAGTTGACAATGGCAGCTTAGTGAGGCAGGTCTAAGGTTAGCTGCCGTCTCTGAAAAACAGCTCTGCACACCAAACGCTTGTGTGGGTGCTGGCAGCCAGACGGGCGGGAATGTGAGGAGAAAGGAACCCTCGGGGCACTTCAGATAGAGTTTCTCTCATTTGGGCGCTCCAAACTCCAAAAGCTTTCCAAGCAAATAAACGGCAGCATCTACTGTTTTCACCAGGACCTCACTCCCAGGAATCAGCAGAGCGCTATATCAACAGACCTTTCACAGCCTTTGTCATATTCAATTCAATTGAATATTAGAAATATCAGAAAACCAGGAGAGGAGAATGGAACTGTAATTGTTACGGATGCAGGCCATTCCCTGGTCTGCTGTTCGCTGTCTACTCACTTGAAAGCCAACTCAGATTCAAACCTAGAGAAGCGCTCACATCCCTGGTGAGCACTTACAGCCAATGCAGATTTAGGCCCTCACCACCCCAAAGGCCTCTTGAGACGCGCTCCCCACACATAACACGCCACTGTCTCATGCACACATCTTAAACACGATTTGAAACGCACAAACACTGGCTCTACAGATTCAGGGTCCACTCTTATCTCGTGAGATAAGCTTGTGTGAGTAAGAAACAGTGTCAATCTGTCTAAAAAAGACTCATCACTCCATAAAACATAAATACACCAATACGGTCAAATGATGGACAAATCAAATGTGCCGTGGTGCATTAGGGACGTGGGGAAACGCGTGAACACAAACACTGCACAACAAAGCCAGTGATGCTCTTTTTTAACGCCATAATCTGCCCATCAAAATATCAGCATGCTGATGAGGCAGTGTGTGTGGCCTGGGAGTGAGATCTAAATTCTCCAAACATGACACTGAATGTTTCAGTGCGTTTACTGAACACTCGACAGAGCAAATGAAGATGTTAAGTGAACATGTGCTCGCCATTACCCCCTATTGTATTCGGAGAAGACACACTTTGATGGAGATTGGAGCTGAACATCCTTTAAATCATAAAACATAAAAAAGGCTGTTTGTCAACAGTTAATTAAAAAGCACAGAGAGACAATGACAAATATTGTTTGAAGACAATCCCTGGCAAGCACCACAGTGTGTCATTGTCGTCTCTGGAATACACTTGATTAGTTTAATCTCATAACAGCTATGATAAATGATCAGCGGAACAGTGGCTTCTGTTTTCTGAGAAGATGCACTGTAGTATGAGAAATAAAAATGCTAAAAGTACAAATCCAGCCATCACTGTGTCTGGGTTGAACTAGATAGAGTGGGTCAATCTGGCCTCCTGGTACTTTTAAACGACAATACATATGGAAATGAACCCGAAGGGGTGGACTTAATATCTCAGCTCATGTCGGCGAAACCCAGAGCATTTCAAAAGGTGTTCCATATAATTCAGTCTATACGACTGCATTAAAAGTGATAACAATTACCGACCTTTGAAGGTGCTTTGGCAACGTTTTTTAATCACGGCAAATTTGATATTTGATCGGCTTGAGAAAATGTCAATGGTAATAAAAATAGAAAGGGGTCCAGGATATAATGGACAACAGGGGGGGACACCCAGTCCGATGGACATTCTGTTCCTGCTATGAGAAGGAGGCAGGAGCCTGCACTGCATCAGCCAAGCAAAACTGCCAACACAGACCTGCACGTTGACAATATTCTCACACTGAGGCTTAAAATATGCCTCTTTTATCTGAGAACTGCAGGCGGAGCAATGAAAAGACATGAGCCCATAACCCAGGGATAGAGTCTGGCTGGACTGGCAGTCAGGGAGACAGAAAGGGATTGGAACGCACTGTGCAGGCACACCAGGATGTGTGTGAGAAAGAGAGAGATGCTGAGAAAGAGAGAGGAGGCAGTGAGAGAGAGAGAGAGAGAGAGAGAGAGAGACAGAGAAGAGAGAGAGACAGAGAAGAGAAAGCACAGACACTCCGCTTAGGGAGCACTTATTAAGAGCTGAGGAAACAGCACTTACCTGGGAAGTGGTTCTTGCAGTTGCATGCCAACTTGCGCTTGGACATAAACGCACAGAGACACGCACTGTATTTCTCATGCTCTATCTCACACTTCCTCCTGCCTGGCTGTCACCTCACGAGCCTCGCCGAGGTTCTCTGATGCATGAAACACATGTAGAGCCAGAGGGGGACGTCAAGAGAGAGAGAGAGAAGGACACCCATAGGCAGGAGCCTGCATTGACATCAGTGCATTGTGCCATTGTGGTCCTTCAGTCCAATGATATTCCAGCACTAAGCGTTATGTCAGGATGGTCCTTTCTCTTAATTAGATTAAATGCAATTATTGTTGGTGCCCTTTATGATTTTATCATATGCTTTAAGTGAAGTGATCCGAGGAGAATATATGCCCTAAAAAAAAGAAGTATCACTGCTATCTGGCTAAATCCCAGTTAATTTGCTTTGTCAGAGAACAAGGAAGTATGAATTCCTCAAGGCTGTGTTGAATGTAATTTTACCGCCTTCACAGAATGTCTACCATCAGTCTCCCTGGCAGTGGAAGTCACCCACACAGAACTGAGAGATGCAGATATGCAGCCAAGACAAGATGACAAGTCCCAAGGTATTCACATGATGGAGTACAGCACAACATTTTAATATATCAGTGCGGAGGTTCGGGACCAGCAGTGTCTAGCATCATGTTGCACTGCATAAATACTGTGCATACAAAAAGAATATTGTTACAATGAGGAACATGGTGATGGACCTTTCGTACTCATTTGGTGACTGGAGATCTTCAACATTTCACATTTCTGAGACTCATTTCTTGAAGCAGAACATGATAGCAACATTTAAAATGTAGCCTACCAAAGCAGATCAGTACATCAGTACGTACATCACCGATGTCAATAAGGATTATTTCCCTTCTATTGAAACCAAAATATTTCAAAAAGCATATTCGCCTGAGAGTCATTTACAAAGCACAAAGTAAGCAGGTTTCAAATCCCAGCAAGATTTCATCAAGCAGAGCATGTGAAGGTAATTGCTTGTGATCTGGGCAAATTTTGAGTGCAGCAGGAACATTTTGTTCTCCAGTGCAAAAATTTCAAACTCTCATATTGTGTTTGAGTGGCCGGGTGTCATTTATGATTCAAGGTCCTCGCTCTCCCAGACAGAGATGGGATACAGCCATTGTGACATCCTCAGCGTTCATTTCTCAAGGCACGTCAAATCAAACATGCATGAGCCAGTGACAGCGTGGGCATGGAAGTCCCCATCAAAGGGAACAGCACTTACAGGGGCACAGGCTAGCAGAAGCACACACACACACTCTCACACACACACACACACACACACACACACACACACACACACTCACACACACACACACACACACACACTCACACACACACACACACACACACACACACACACACACACACACACACACACTCTCTCACACACACACACACACACACACACACACACACAGACAGACACACACACACACTCACACACACACACACACACACACACACACACACACACACACACACACACACATACATACACACACACACACACACACACACACACAGACACACAGACACACACACACACACACACACACACACACACACACACACTCTCTCACACACACACACACACACACACACACACAGACAGACACACACACACACTCACACACACACACACACACACACACACACACACACACATACATACACACACACACACACACACACACACACAGACACACAGACACACACACACACACACACACACACAGACAGACAGACAGACAGACAGACACACACACACACACACACACACACAGACACACAGACACACAGACACACACACACAATCCTGAGGCCATGTCTCGAGGGAAGAGAGCAACATCGTCAGATCCTCACCATATAACTAAAAAGAAACAAACTAAAATCCCTCTGTGGAAACAATGTACCACAAGATAGCATAATAAAACACCTGAAGTCTGAGGACACCATACAAAAACAGCTCCCCAAAAACTACTGTGCACTTGACACACTTTGTTTCACTGCTTTTTATGTATTTCTCTACATGTCTAGGCCTTATAAATGGTCAATAAATGCATAAATGCATAAACAAGAACGAACATTTCCCAAGTATTATGCTTCAGAGACGTGTAATTGTTTGTTTTTTTCAAACAAAAATCACTTAGAGCGCCTTTAATCTTAGGAGTCAAAAGAAATGATTGTACCACAATCTCCAACTTAACAAAATCAGCGATTTATGCAAGTCATTTCAGTGACATTTGCAACCGTGTGAATCAAGACCCTTATTAGATTGCTAATAGGTGCTTCTCACTCGTTCTCACCTGGGAAACACCATTACCATATAAACGGCAGCAGCCGGCTGTGAATTGTGAAAGTAATATTGTCGTGCTGATCAACAGCGCCCTGAGCTCAGGGGCTCGGCAACAATGCCTGAATTATGCTGAAGAGTGGGTGTGTGCAGCTGGTGGCGAGACGACTGCTCGAGACCATGATGAATGAACACAAGCCAACTATTTCACAACTCTCCACAATAGTGTACTAACAGTTAAATGTCAGACCTGTCAAAACACTGATTAGTGAGCTGCAGGTTTAAAAGGCTAACAGGTTCCTGACGGAAACAGCGTACGAACATGAGAGAAAGAGTCAGAGCACAAACAGAGAAAACAATGTTATGAGCAACAGAAATGTGTGCAGTTCACTCAAGGAGACCCGGGACACGTGTGTAACAACACAACACAGGATGAGATTATTTTGTCTTCGTGTTAAACTTGAGAGCTCTCTGGTTTATAGCAGTGTCTGCTGTTCATCCATGTTTTAAAAGTGGAGGTGGAATCTTTGTCATTGGTGAGACAAAAACTAGCATGGTAATGCCAAACAATATTAGGCTACTATTCTGATATATTAATGAACAATTGCCAGATTCTGAAAACTAAAGCAAAAAGTAGTCTTGTATATGAGTTTATGCTAAATGTGTGGTACGAAACGTTCCTGACAAACCAGAAACAGCATTCAAAGACAATGAAAGGCCAGTCTGCAGTTTACAGAAGACCCCTGCCTAGTGAGTTAAGATCTTGCCCCACAAGAGTGGCACAGCACATCTTACTTTCAATATGGCCTTTGTTGAATGCTACAAGTTCCGTGTCCTTAACATGAAAAGAGGAAGACTGACTGCTGCTGCTTCTGCCCATGGTTGGTGATTCAGACCCTCAACCAGGGCCCCACAGCAGAGGCAAGAGGGGGAAAAAACACTCTTCTCATGTCGCGCCGAAAATATTACTCAGATAAACAAAATCCATGGTCCCTACGAAAGCACTTACAATGCTCTACCACAAAAAATAAGACACAATAAAGCTGCCATGATCAGTCACACGTTTGTTACTACAACCCATGTTTCTCACTCATGGCCATCTACACTTGTCTGAATAAATCTGGGGCTGCATATCGACATGTTGCTGGTGTGAAACAGAAGCTCCCCCCATGAACTCCACGGGCACTCAGGTAAGCCTGTGGTCATTTCAGCGCAGCATTGCAAACATAAGTTGTGATTATGCCCAGCAACGATTGTAATGATCGGGCCAGTTTAAACCACGACCAGGAGTATGAACATATTTCATGCTGGCTAACACTGAAAGAGATATTAAAAGATTATTAGACATGCAAAAATAGCCGAGGCACATGTTTGGTAACTAAAACAGACAACTGCATTAATGTGAAAGGTATGTTGACTCTTCAAACCACATCATATGCTATTTTAATGTGTCCTGCTCCTTTCCTGGGGCAGATAGGAGTCGCGCTTCTCTAAAACCTGAAGAGAAGGGGCGTAACTGAATTGTGTCTCCGTCTGGACTTCTCCCCTCGCGCGCTGTTCTTTCACCCACCTTTTCCTTATTGCACATGGTGGTATAACGAACGGGAATGTAACTGTGATCCTCACATGCGAAAGAGTATTTAGTCCCAACTGGCCTCAGAAAGCTTACAGACACCACGACTTTATGCAAGGGGTTACAGCACAAATCTGCACCGCTACAAGCAGCTAAGAGCAACTTTAAAGTGTTTCCGAAAGCATTCTTGCTAGAGCTAGTACAAGGCTGTATCAGGCAACTGTCACTCAGTTTTTCCACACTTGGCTAACATATCAACATGGTGTTGCAAATAACCAAGCAAGTTGCCTGTTAAGTTAAAAAACGATGCTAGCTTACATTCTCAACATACCTATGCAATGAGGCTAGCTAAGGTCTTTCAGCCAATTTACAGCTAACGGAGTTGAATATGAGTGCTTTGGCTGATGAGCAGATCAACTGCAAAAGCACAGCCTAGACTATTCTTAGAACGCGATAAAATAACGTTAACTTAGCGTACTGTTAATGTCCTGGCTAACCTCTCTATACAACTACAGAATGACAAGGTACCCGCGGATATGAGACTATACTGCAAAATATCGAAGCATCACGTTTAAATGCAGGATACGTGGTGCATTGATCAGTCTGTCTCCAAAGAGTTCTAATAATCAAACCACATCCTCAATTTAAATTGAGTTTGTTTGGGAGATGCTATTTTAAAGCACTGAAAGGTAACGTTACTATACCCGAATGCACATTCTGCTCAAAGAGCACATTCTTACATATCTAATGTAAATGCACACATTAGCACAACCTGTTTCTTCTCATAATTCAAATCTTTAGCCACATTTCTGGTGTCACTCTTTAAGAGACTACTCCATTGTTAGCTATCGGAGGTCGGTGCTAGCGCCAGAGCAAAAAGCACATCCACGGCAATGCACAAAACACATTCTCAGTCAAGCCTGCGAGGTGAGAAAGATGTAGAAATAGACACAGAACTTACTTTCAGATACGGCCAAAACTCAAAGCAGGGAGCAAAATTCCTCTTTATTTTCAAGTCTTGTTTTGTTGTCGCTCTTCACACTTCATAACCACTGGAAAGCGCACAACGTATCAGTGGTGTGTGAGTGCCTGAATCAACTAACGTAGAGCACGGCAAGTTGAAGTGTCAAATTACATCGGCTATTCTATTACCACAGATCCGTGCGTCGTGGTTGCTAGCAAAATGTGTCCCAGAGTCAAATCGAGTGTTCGTAGCGATGGATTAGGTAACTGCACCCGAACAGGACAGCCTAAGATCAGCAAGCTTGCTTTCAATACATACTAGAATATGAGAGCATACATGTTTTTCTTATATCTAGATCTTTTTTCGTATGGGAAACAAACGATTTTTAAGCTTCCAAAGTGTAAACTTTTTGGATTATTAAGGCAGTCTATGTCATGCTTAGTGTGGTTGATGTATTTTTTTCCACAGTAAACCATTAGCCTACACCTAGCCTACATCAAACTATTATTCATTACTATTATTATTCCTTCACTTTGGTGCTGTCATTGTACCAGTGAGGGAATACCTTCTCCGTATTTTGCGATTCACCAGTCTCCGATAGAATAGAAAGCTGAATAACAAAGACATGTTTGAGAGCAGCAGCGGCAGGCTTGGCTGAGTGGTGACGTCAAGGAACAATGACTCTCCCAACAGCACTGAGACACGAGCATTCACACTGGCTACCCTCGGCCTCGCTCCCTCGCTGGCACGACTCGCTCGACTCGACTGCATTGGGGAGACAGCGCTGTTCCAAGGCTGGAGTGGTGCACCAGAGAGAATAAGTCTCTTGCATGCAGTGGTTGTATTCGTAAGCTGAAAAAAAAGCACCGTTAGGAATTTCTTCTGGAATATCTGTCATAGCTATGGTTTCCCATGTTATAGAAAGATATACTAAATATATGTTTTGGAGGGCGCGCGTGGTAGGCTATTTTAAACATGGCCCCTGCGGAGGCTTGCTATTGCTAGTAAATTGAAACCTAATTATATGATTTTAGGTTGATGTGAATTTTGATCATAGTTACACTTGTTATATATATTCATTCATTTTTGTGGGGAAAACATGTGAATTCATATGGAATCTATAAAGGTCTGTGATATTGTGCACTGGTTTCAGATCATAAATCAAAAGAGATGATTTTGCATGCTTTCCCTCAGGGCTTTTTTCTTAGACCAACAAACAGCACACTTTAACACAGAAAACTGGCAGCATTCTATGGCATCCTTAGTGTTTCAAGCTGAGGGTTTTTTACACCAATGCACTGGGTCCATTCTCAGAACACTGTCTCAAGGACACTTGCTCCTGTACAGTTATCTAAGTTGGCAGGGATAAATCTGGCAAATGACATCATGGGTCAAAGCGGCCATTCATTTTATTTCAGGCGTATTCTTAGAAAGAGATTCCGTTATATTCCACCGTAGCAGTGGGGCTCCAGTCAATGTCAGTCCACCCTTACATGAAATTCCTTCGTCATTTTAACTGCTCTTGATTTCTAATGTAGTCTTAAATATAAATATTATTTATTTGTGAACACAGGTAGTATGTAACAAAGACGTATATGTTTAATTGCAAAAACACCTAATGACCAGATTACAGATCAGGTGTTACAGACGTGTCATAACCATTTCCTCTTTGTGGCCAGACCTAGACAATGGTGGACGTTCAGTTTTGTTTTACCTCGGTCATGTAGACAAGCACAGCACCAAACTCAAGCACGCGTGCTAGCAAGGAGGCTAAAACCCATAGGTGCACATCTCTTAAGGTGTCTGGGTGTGAGGTTTACTCACTGCAAAGCTCTGTACCGGCTGGCTACTGTTCCACTTTAACACTTTAACTGCGTTTTGTGTCATCCACTGACTGGTTGTAGCCTCATCTGCTCTGGGTCATTAGTCATGTGTTTATGAAGTTGGCTACCATGATCAAAGTTCATCACTTCAGCAATACATTCCACCATCATTCGAAGAAAGCCGTTCATTAGTGAAAAGCCAGTTGCAAGATTTCCGGGTCTCAAAAACAATATGGCCAGATGGCTGCCACGAAGATAGATGGATTATAGCTAGGGTGACCTCAGCTGAAGTATGTCCGTGTATATTTTTACATTCACCCAGATGCAAGGAATTGGATTTACATGTGGTGCACAAAAAAGTATTATTTTTTTTGCTTGCGGCAGGTTCCTACCTTTAGTGAGTGTGTTTTGTAATGTTGTTAGATCATTTGTGAATGAGTTGCCAATAAGTATGTGTGAGTTTGTCAGTTCTTTCAAGTTAAGCTTTATATCACCTTTCAAGTGTACCCTTACTCAACTGCAGTCCTCTGCTGGAACAACGACATTTAACAAATGTGTCGAGGGGTTGAGTGGAAGCAGCAAAGCACAGTGTTGTACCAATTCTCTATCAAACAAGAGATGATGGATGCTGCCAGGACTGTGTAGTTGCATGATGGAAGGGGAGTTTCAGCCGTGCTGACATGAGTTTTCACAGACAAGGTTATTTACACCTCTACCCAATACACAGAGACAGAGGGCTTTCCTCTGTATAGACCTCTACAGAGAAATACTCACTGCAAGAAAAACACCTTAAACCACCACGCCATTAAACAAGCAAGCAAACAAGTGAAATGCAGATTAGACCCCAGTGAGGGACACAAGCAAAACGGCTGGAAGGGTCATACGTCAGTTCCCACGGAGACAGACCCCACACCCTATTTGACAACACGGAACAAGAGAAATGCACTCAAGTGTACTATTGATTCCTCCATAGGACACTGGAAGGCTGAGTACAGGGAGAGAGTGAAGGGATGAATAGAGAGAGAGAAAAAATGACAGAAAGGCATCTGGCTTTTAGACTACTGGAAGCTTGAGAGTCTCTCTCTCTCTCTATCTATCTCTCTCTAGCTCTCTCTCTCTCTCTCTCTCTCTTCCCTTTCAGTGAAAAAATGTGAGCAGAAGTAGATAAAGCAGACAGCATGTACCCCATGCTGACTGAGTGGACTTGCTTTGGAAAGGGTAAAGGCAATCTGTGTGTACTCACAATAGAATCAGGGCATTCAGAAAGCTAACTGCCCCCTCAGGCCATTGAGGGGGAGGCGAGGAGAGGAGAGGGGAAGCAGGACTCCGGGAGAGAGTCTGGGGGCAGGGGGGCAGAGGATGGGGGGTTGTTGCACTTCCTAATGAAGAGAAGAGGATGGGGGTTGTTGAATTGTTTCCCCTCCTGATAAAATCACGCAGACAAATTGTCTTGGAACATGACATTATTAACCCTACACATGTAGGTTCAAAAGCATGCATTGACTTTATATATACATCACAATATGTTGTATGAGCTTTTAACAAACAGGCTATACCTTACTATTGACGGAAAGGTCTAAGTAAAATGTGTGACTTTGCCTGGGGAATAGCCCACTCACTGAGGACATTGCAAAGGGCCTACTTTAAATTATCATGCAATGCAGTACCTGACCTTGGGACGGCACAACAAGGACTGGAAAGAGAATTAAATAAGTGTCCTGTTCACCCTCAGCCTCATTCCTCATCCTCCTGACTCAGAGGACCCTGCCATCAAATCAAAAGGACTCAAAGCCTCAGTGCAAATTATAAAACATGTATGCACTAATCACTGGGATTGCTCATAAAACGAGGTGTAGAAGGATAAAGCCGTATTGTAATACACACTGCACACATACCGGTAGTCTATTAAGTGTTTATTGAAATGGAGGGGGAAACATTATTTTAAATATTCATATGAAGATTTAGAAATGGAGACATGTTTGTGATCACATACAGTTGGCCTTAACACTCCTCACTGACCAAAGTCATGAACCACACAAATAAAAAGTAATTTCTCTTTTTTAACTTGTATCAACCTGCAAACAGAATAACCAGCCTTCTAGAATCTCTTGTGTATTACATAAAATTGAGGACAGACCAAAGAGCAGGAACATTCTATCTCCTCCAGAGGAAATAAATAAGGGTCTTGTCTTTGAGTGGCCAGCTTTCTCTTGGAGCCTTTCAATGTGGATCATATTACCGGGGCCCTGGCAGGAGCAGACAGGTCGAGTCTGAGAAATACCTTCCTGCATATGACATCATGTTGTTAGGAAAACTTCAGAGGACAAGCGGGACTCAGTTTATGCTCTGGGTGCGTGTATCTGGGATACACAGGGGAGAGGAAGGGCCCGGGGCACCACAAATACATGCTGCAATAGCTGATATCTGCATTTTTTTTCACTGTGGTAATTACACACCATTATGGTGCGTTTCTACTACTGCAAAGGTTATAGTGCTAATGCTTTACGGAAGATAATGTTCTTTACCCTTAAATGGGAGTTGGGGAGTAAAGGCATACCATGGAATACACCCAAAATCATGTATACAATAAGTGGTATTTGTGTACAGTGGAAGAGAAATAAAATGGGAGCGTCACATCTAGAGTTCATTCGCAAGAAGCAGCAATGGTAGCTCAGGAAAGTTTGCTTGTGGAGTCTGTGGTGATGCTCTCGCTATGCACCGGTACACCTCTCAAAAAAAGCGGGCAGTGAGTCTTGTGAGTCCCGGCATGTTTCACCGATAGAACAAGTAGGTTCTTCAATTGGGCAATTACAGGATGAGTGGCATGAAAACATGCTAATCAAGTTAATCCTTCAAAGGAGTGATGGCTCTCATGCACTGATGATTCAATGTCAGCGATGCTAATGCTTCCCTCCTCCAAGGCAGAGGGAGAGCAGGAGCACAATGGTCTTGCCACGCAGCCTCTGAGATTGTGTCATTGTGTGGGATGAAATTAACTTGCGCTCAGCTCCCCGTGAGGGTGGTCCTCTTCTCTGAGTGCGGTGCTGTGATGTGAAGAAGGGGGTGGTGATGGTGGGGGGTGGGGGGGCACCATGATGACTTCAGACTATTATGAGAGATACGTTTTGTCAGGCGAGGAGAGATGACATGCATTTAATCTAGCCGTTGTAAGCTATTGTCCCAATCAGATTTCAAGCAGTGCCTCAGGAGGCTTGTATAGATCCTGATTAATTTCCCCATTTGGCCTAAAACCACTGGTTGAGAGACATGGAACTTATTTATTGAACCATTTTCTGTCATGAGCCGACCACACATCTTTGTATTACTCTCACATGAAATCAATGAACCACAAATCAGTGTGATGAAAATACAAATGAACTGCATCTACATTGATGTCTAGAAGCATGTCAGGAAGAGAACCGTGATGAATGACGAAAGATAAGAGCAAAGCTATTTATATCTATCTCATTGTCCATAGTTACAATGTTAACATTATCTGCTGATGCATACTGTGTTCTCGTCGCACTACTCGTGGGTAAGGTCGTCTCCATGGAGAAAAAGGGTCACACACAATGAGAAAAATGAGCTAGGCCACTTTGTGAGTCTTTCAAGGGACAGTTCACTTTTACATTTCCTGTGGAAAGCCATTGAAGCAGTTTGTGGTTGCCTTTTGTGGCTTCCTCTCCCTGAAGGCTGGGAGCATGTGGGGTGTTAGCACTGATAGCACAGGGAAGGCTGACACCTGCTGGCTGAGCCTTGGCACCGGGGCAGAGGTTGATGGTGGTTCAACCCTGGGGCTATACTTGGACACCCAGGAACACAGGTACAATACTGTCAACTCTGTGTGCCTACCAAATTACTTAGTGCTGTAGGTGTCAAAGAGAGGGGTTGTGTCATAAACAAGAAGACATGTTGATATGTTGAAAAAAATAAAAAAAGTTAGTGGAAATAGATAGTTACAATAATTAGAGGAACAACAGTTAACCAACTTGTTTTAGGCAGTTCTGCAAGTTAAGATGTTCTGTACTGTTTTGAAGTTAATGTAATCCCTTTACTATGTGACAATCATTTAGAATGCTTGGCTCATATCTTTTGGCTCTCAGCTCACAGGTACCATGAAGACGTTTTTTTTTTCATGTAAGCGACCTGCCTATCTCTGACAAGCATACAATACAACAATACAATAAGAGAAAATAGGGAAATTAGAAATTGTTTCAATCAAACCATGCACTTACTGAAGAGGCTTTGTGGCATCTACGGATATAGTACATAGTTCTGGTGTGGTATTTCATCCATGAGAAAATAAGAGGAAATTGTTGAGATATCTCTTAACCATTAGCTCTTGAGCCGAGGGGAAGTGAGGGAGCATGGAGCTGGTGCTCATAGGAAGGGCGACTTCATCTCCCTCCTAGAGCTGCGGTAACCCCACAACCACAGCACTGTTTGGAATGTGTCACCTAGCAACGCCCTGAGCAAACACCACACCTGGCATTCCCAACAGGAAACCAGAGCTCTCAGGAAAGACAGCTAGAGTGACTTGTGCGCTAACGTGCACAGGCACACATACACATATGCTACCAACACACACACACACACACACACACACACACACACACACACAAATAAATATGGTGCTGCCCACAATTAGGGATTCATAGATAACATCTTCCGTGTTTCAAAAGCCTCAACGAAGATTTCTGTTGAACTCTGCATTGTTTTTGCTCACAGATCATTCCCTACTTTTCCCTGCTGCATCCCATCCCTCCTCATTTAGGAATCTGTTTGTATAATTACCATCCCCTGGTCTCCCCCATTACCATTGAAGAGTGCACACAGTATGTGCCACTACGGCCCCCGCCACACCGCCTCTCTCTCCAGCCCCATCAATTTATTGTTATTGTTGGCAGTTCAACTGAAGCTAGCGTATGGATTTCTCACCCTGAAAGAAGATAAGGTGGGGAATCGAGATGGATTCCATATCTGTTATCTAATGGAATTCCTCCTCTTAGAAAGGCTATGGATTTTCTGCCATTGAACCTCAGAGAGCCAGAGAGTGGGGGGCCGAGCCACTCTCGTGGCCCAGAATAACTACTGACTGGATGGATTAATGTGTTCAGTTATTTTGCAGCTGAGAAAAGCTCTGAGGCCCTTTTTTCATACTGGGATTGTGAAATAAAATTTTCTGAGTGGGCAGTGCACTTATCATAAATGTGTATTGAGCTGCAGGACTCATAATGGTCTGGCTGAGGCTTCTCCACCACGGTTCCTATCAGTCACCACACAGGAACAAAGCATCAGGCAGCGCTCGACATTACCACAAGAGCAGATGTACGCTTTCAACACGCTGCTCACGCTCACCTTTGGTCATTTTTTGCGGTGATTTATGGCGCCTTGACAACAGCTCTCCAGTGTGTAGCCGTGGTGTGTTTTTCATGGGGTGAATTTCATGGATTCTTCCCAGGCAGCGTGAGGGAAGTCAAGGGGAGCACATCTACATTTCACTATTGTGAATTTAATAGAGAGAGGTGGACGGAGGGAAGCCAGTGCTAACACGGAAGATGCACTGCTGTGTCCATCACAGCCTCCCCGTGGGCCGCATTGGAAACCAATCTTTCTGAGTTTTCTGAATTTCTCAAACCTGATGAGTAAAGGATAATTATCATGTGTCCAGGATCTGCTGACCTTATCAAGCATGGCTACAGTTGAAATGGTGACTTGCTGTTTTTCTTATTGCAGTGTGAAGGCTGCAGAGATCCTCTAATCAATAACAGATCAGTATTGGCTGACTTGGCACAGCCAATAGCTCTGTATTTCATTTGTAATATCAAACAGGCAGCAAGCAGTATTTCATCCCCAACAAGAGGTGACTGGTGCCATCATTCTATGTCCTGTCCTGTGCTGAAAATGAAAGACTTCCTTCAGCCCTTGTGATGTTGCGGTGCTCATGTGGTTCTCTACGCCTCAAGAGAGCTAAAGAAACACTTGTTGTATGGTCTGTCGTGTGATATCTTGACCTTCAATTGAGGAGAAAGCCTGCCAATGCTATTTTGGAGCTGATGTTGAGTGGTGGGGGAGGATGGTACATAGTAGTAGGTGCAGCTGCACTGCTGAGATGTTTCTTAAGGTGCTAATGTGGATTGCTGAATCTAGCTTCGGTGTCATGGCATACGTACATTTTGTTTCACATATGTAAAACAAATATATACATATATTCAGATGTGTATAAAACGAAGCATTTTCACCTACAAAACACAGAGAGGGATGTCAGAGAGAGAGAGAGAGAGAAAGAGAGAGAGAGAGATAGAGAGAGATAGAGAGAGAGAGCACCTGTGTGTCTGAATGTGTATTTGTGAAACAAGCTCATATGTCCAGTAATTCAGGGGCCAGGTATCAAATGGAAAAATAGAGCTAGACCTTCTCTCTCTGTCTCAGCATTAAACAGGCTCATCTCTAATGGTGAAGAAGATACCCTTAGTTGGTAAATGAATGTCAAGATCAATGAATGGCTCCCACTGATAATGTTGAGCAGACGGCAGTGAATAGAGGCAGGTCACAGGCTCTGCGTGTCTCACCAGAATTAGATCTGCGCGGACTTGACATTGCAACACACGGATGTCCTGAGGGCAGAGCAGGAAGCAGGCTCTCCAGAGAAAACAACCACCCGGCAAACACCACAGAGTCCTGCCTCACAGACAACTTCAGTTACCAGTGCGATACTAAAATAACAAACGCTGTTATCACAGCTTTTCTTTGCGGGGTTAATTTCGACGTGTTAAGTCTCAGATAGATTGTCATTTTTGACATAAGCTACCCTGTGTTCTTTTGGCCGTTTCGAGTCATCATCTAGTGGAGTGCAGCTGCCCTTTCGAGAAATGTCAGCCACCAAGCCCACTTTTAAAGAGGCCTTCTAAAATTGTCACTGACTCCTCACAGATAATAGCTCACACTGCCACAGAGGTATTAATATGCCTCCCACCAAGAGAAGATCTCCATGACAACTAGGTATCCTCAACAACAGGATTTGGTGTGGTGGCGAGAGAGGCTGTATAACCCGACCAGAGCAACACAAACATGTCTGGCTTACAGACAGATGAGGTTTGCCACATCACAACACGAACACTAAAGCTCATACAAATCAAAAACTGTGAACTTCAATCATGGAAATACAAGAACATCTGCTTGCATGCAGCTACTACAAAATGGTATGAGGACATACGACACGAAAGTGAGTGTAAGTGTTGGGGAATGTATGGAAAACACCTTTAAGGGTAGAAAGCAGCCACTACCCGTGTTAATGACCGTGTTGGAGGCTCTGATGCCAGTACAACAGTCCCAGGTGCAATAAATCCCCAGTGCTGTAATCAGATTCAGCAGGGAACTAAACTAGTCGTAAAGAGGGCAAACACAGTGCAGGCTACATTTGTACTCAATCATTTGTAGCTTTTTTGTTTTGTTGCCCTGGCAAAGGGGGTGGTATTGGCCAAGTGTGGTGACACAAGCGTGAGGAATAACAAAGGCGCTGAGTGAGGCAGCAAATCCATGTTATCACAGAAAGCACCTCTGAGCAAACACATCAACTCAATCAGGCCAGGGCAGCATGCCCACCGCAGAGACCTCCCCAGAGCACGGACACGCCTGTGGGGCTGGCATGTGTGTGAGTGTACTGTGTGTGTGTGTACTGTGTGTGAGTGTGAGTGTGTGTGTGTAGTGTGTACTGTGTGTGAGTGTGAGTGTGTGTGGGCGTTTATGCATGTATTTTGAATTGGTACCTACAATCAGCTTTCTGTTGTAGATGCTTTGGGAGATGCAGGGGTTATGGATGGTGGCCCCAGGTGCTGAATATTGAACAGTTTGACTCAGACATTCGTCCCCAGGAAGCATGCTCGGGTCTAATCCAGAGCCCATACATTCACATTCCGTCGCCATCTTCTAGCACTAGAGGCAAGGAGGAAGCAAAAAGCAAAGACACACCCACCTCTCAAATCTGGTTTCCATAACAAATCAACCTTTTATAGCGTCAGTAGCTCATTTAACTATCCCATGAGTTTCCCTCACCTAATACAGCTTTCTACATACCATAGCAACGTGACTCTCATAATGATGATCTGGAGGAGGAATTTTCTTTTTTAATGAATTGCGGTGATAACGTCTGTTTTAAATATTGCCATTGCCATTGAATAAGAAATGTGTCTTCAGATAAAAGCCTCACAATGGTCTTCGGAGTCATACCAGAAACCTCACTAGTCATCCGTACAAAATGCATTGGTAAAACATGACATTGAACTTAATTTGACTTAATCATCACATTGTGAATTCCTATGAACCAAAACGAGGCTCTGACCTGAGTCTGGGTGTTCTCAGAAGAATCAACCATTGCCATCTATTGGTGGATAAAGGGGAACACTCAGACCATCTATTGGTGGATAAAGGAGAACACTCAGACCATCTATTGGTGGATAAAGGGGAACACTCAGACCATCTATTGGTGGATAAAGGGGAACACTCAGACCATCTATTGGTGGATAAAGGAGAACACTCAGACCATCTATTGGTGGATAAAGGGGAACACTCAGACCATCTATTGGTGGATAAAGGGGAACACTCTGACCATCTATTGGTGGATAAAGGGGAACACTCAGACCATCTATTGGTGGACAAAGGGGAACACTCAGACCATCTATTGGTGGTAAAGGGGAACACTCTGACCATCTATTGGTGGATAAAGGCGAACACTCAGACCATCAATTGGTGGATAAAGGGGAACACTCTGACCATCTATTGGTGGATAAAGGGGAACACTCAGACCATCTATTGGTGGATAAAGGGGAACACTCGGATTCAGGCGACACTCCTGGGAGGAAATCGTGACAGACAGTGAGGGGTTAAAGGTCATGTGTGACTAAGATAAGACTGAGCCTTGGGTGGAAGGGTGAAGTGCTATCCTGCTATCTTGTGTGTATCCTGATCTGGTGTTGGGTGGAAGGGTGAAGTGGAAGGGTGAAGTGCTATTGGCTCTTGTGTGTATCCTGTGTATCCTGATCTGGTCTTTTCTAGAGAGTCAATAAGTAACTTCACAAAGGACAACCCCTTCAGTGGGCAAACTGTTGCTTACAATTGGAAATGTCACAATGCAGCATCTGTTTTGATCCACTGACCACTGACCACTGAATGGGTTTTGCTGACTAAAAAAGGCCCTCAAATGTAGCATACATATACACACATGCACACACATGCACACACGATCATACCTATACGTCACTCTATGCAGGCACACATGCATTCAGACCCCCCCCCCATACCCACACAAACCTCTCTCTGTGATTTAGCAAACCTCAATAATTCCGTTGTTGTGCTATAAAGTGGCCTAATCGACGTGGGATATAATTCAGCATTATGTAAACCTCTTACAGCAGTACTACATATTTTACAAACGATTATAAAACCAAGATTCCAAGTCTTACAGATGTGGCAGTGTTCGAACGAGGCATCTCATAATGGGCGTGAAACAGGGCTCATTGAGGTAAAGGCAGGGGATCATAAATTACACATGCTGCAGTTGCATTATTGTAATAATACAGCACAGATTAATATCACAGTCAGCAGCAAAGCCATTTATTTCAACCCGCTAATGGGGATTTATTAAGTTAAGGTATGTCTTTGCAAACCATTTAGGGAAAATTAAAACAAGGTGATATATTTCATGAATAATGGCCATTTTATGCACAGGTTTTGTGTAAGGCAGTATAGGAGTCTAGACAGGATCCGTTGCAAGAGGATGTCCTCACATAGAAGTAGCTCCTTCCTCCATTTTACTTCCCCATTTTTTTATATTCTTGATCATTTAACTTGTACACTGTTTTTTCAAATCTGGACCAAACATTGTGGAAAGTTAACCCAGAAAAGACCTATGATCCACTTCTTTGATCCGTCTCATCTGTGATCATCAGGAGGTTCTGGCTCATTATTTCTACTCACTGCTTCCTTCAAGCTTTTATCTGGTAGTCGCACACAAACACATAGTCCCTTAATGTACAGAATAACATTCAGTCCCTTAATGTACAGAATAACGTTTAGTCCCTTAATGTACAGAATAACGTTTAGTCCCTTAATGTACAGAATAACATTTAGTCCCTTAATGTACAGAATAACATTTAGTCCCTTAATGTACAGAATAACATTCAGTCCCTTAATGTACAGAATAACGTTTGGTCCCTTAATGTACAGAATAACGTTTAGTCCCTTAATGTACAGAATAACATTTAGTCCCTTAATGTACAGAATAACATTTAGTCCCTTAATGTACATCATGAATAACATTTAGTCCCTTATTGTACAGAATAACATTCAGTCCCTTAATGTACAGAAAAACATTCAGTCCCTTAATGTACAGAATAATATTTAGTCCCCTAATGTACAGAATAACATTTAGTCCCTTAATGTACATCATGAATAACATTTAGTCCCTTAATGTACAGAATAACATTTAGTCCCCTAATGTACAGAATAACATTTAGTCCCTTAATGTACATCATGAATAACATTTAGTCCCTTAATGTACAGAATAACATTTAGTCCCTTAATGTACAGAATAACATTCAGTCCCTTAATGTACAGATTAACATTTAGTCCCTTAATGTACAGAATAACATTTAGTCCCTTAATGTACAGAATAACATTCAGTCCCTTAATGTACAGAATAACATTTAGTCCCTTAATGTACAGAATAACATTTAGGTACATTATTTTATTAAGTAATAATGGGAAATATTGAGGTCGATGTCATCTGACAGTTTCTGGAGTTTTACAGAATGCAAAAAGATGTTCTCAATGCCCCGCAGGACAACCTTTGAGTATAGCCTTAAATATGAAACCACTCTAAGTAGCATATTTACCTCTCCGAGGTCACATATGCCTGTCCCCCATTAATATTGCTGTGAGCACTTTTTTAACTCAACACTTTTGCCCGCACTTGATGTCTTCCAGAAAGAGAGAGGCAGGAATAGAGAGAGGGAGAAGGGGAAAGAGTCATGATAAGAAAAACATGCCACTTCAGCCTCCGCAGTCCTGATGGTTTGTGAAGTCTGTGCCAACATACGCCTGCAGCCTTATGAGGCCAGTGTTTTTCCCTCCTTTCCTTTCATAACACAAATTAGACCAAAGTCAGCTCTTTTCTGCTGACTGATCCAGTTCGGTGGGATCATGAGGAGCTGTAAAGGCACTTTCCACAGGCAGGGGTGTAGACCAGGGAGATCCTGTGAGGTGCTGGTGTTTGGCCACACTGCAATTCTTTTGGGCCTGGGTCTCTGCAGATAGAAACCGTAAAAACAAAAAGGGATGGTTGCTGGGATAAGAAAAAAAACAAACACCCATATCTGGATAAGATTATTCTTAAGTGTGTCAAAGTACATCTAAATTGTACTCATCTGAGATGCAGATATCTTATACTGAAGCAATTTTGTGCTGAAGCAGAAAGCATTGTAATATCTTGATAAGGTCCTTAAAAATGTTGAGGATTATTGGCCGTCTCTAGTGTTGTAGTGTCTATGATCAGATAGGGTAGGTGTATTTGTATCACTGCTTCATAATGAGCAGACCTGAGAGTGGGTTTGCAAATGGCTCCTGTGAAGTCCCAGACCAGTGATAAACCCTGGCAGGTAGATCAGGAACAGGAGTTTAATGGATTCCGACTAATTAAAACGCGCCAGCAGGGAACTCCAGCAAGCATGCTATTAAAACAGATACTTTTAAATGCGGCACAATTAAATTTCCCATTGGCACACACACACACACCACACTAACCATCTGCACATAAGCCAGAGTGTGTTTGCTTTTTTATGGAGCCATTTCAAGTCGTGCCATCAGGAACAAGGCAAAACTCCTCCGTACTGTTGTGGTCTCAACTGCAGTCACTGGGGATGGCGTAGCCATGTGCTGCCCTAATTATTTTGTGACACTCACACTGTGTTTGAAGAAATGTATGCGTGGATTTTCCTGATTGTGTTGGAACAAAGTTCTCCCTCTGAACACATAATTTAACACATAGTACTTTAATGAGGCTTTGAGACTAGGAGGCATAAGAACAGACTACCTGAGCAGAAAAGAAAAACTCTGCCCAGTTTTAACGTCAGTTAAACTAAATTCTTGCAGCAAGGCAAATGCAAGGAAAAATCCAGACCACGTGAAATCAAAAATGGCATAAAGCGGATCGTGTGTGTTGTTTGGGTGCTGGTTCAGATGATAGGAGGCCACTGTAAGCCCTGCTGCACAAAAGAGATAAGAGACACATGTAGCTTATGAAAGTTCTTTCACTGGTTTATTCGACAGCATGAACCCTTTCTTCATGACAAAATGCAAATAATGGATTTAGGTTTGTTGCAACGATTCTTTTCCTAAGCAAAGGAGTGCACTCCAAAGTCATGCATGCAAGACGATATTCCCATTATGTCCACGCAGGTTTGATGAAGTAGATGTCATATCTGATAACAACATTAAAGTAGGATGTTCTGATGAGTCAAAAGAAGAAGAATCTAAACCCTTTCACCAACATCTTATCTTTTTATATAAGTTGTAATTATAATAAATAATTATTGTTGTTGTTGTTCTACATAATATATAATTATTATAATATATAACCATTATTATTATCTTGTCATTCTCTTCATCACGGCATGCTCTCACCCAGACAGGGGGGTCAGAGTGAGATGGTATGTGTGGGTCATTAAACCCGTTAACCTTGCTGTGAGCACGGCTCTATTTTGGCGTTTGGATCTTCACCTGAAAGTCTTCCCTGGATTAATACTGGAGGTGAGAATGGACGTCAGCAGAGAGAGAACAGAAGGTGTAAGGCTTGTGCTTTCACATTTGGAAGAGATTATAGCCTTTGATTTGTGAGTTGTGGCAAAGTGGGCTGTTGTGGACATCATTTTTTATGTTCAGAATGTATCTACCCTCCATCATTGTTCTCAGATTGACATAAATCTTATCAAAGGAGACAAGACAAGATACCTCCACCTTTCAAAAAAACTCTGACTTCAAACTTCCTGTGTGTTCTTGTGGAAGTGACTGATTAGGCCCCCTGGGAGCAGACATGGAGTGGGCAGTTCCAGTGCATGCTGCCTTTCTCTCTGTCTACATTATGAACTGCCTGGCCATGCACTTTCTCTCTGTGTGTTCCTCCGCTTGTGGTGTCTCTGGGTGAGGGGGAATGGGGACATTTTGAGCTGTTTATGCAGCTCAGTCGCCCAGCAGTGGTCTCACAACAGATCGCTTCTGACCCAGAGGCCCCTGCCAGCCCATTTACATAAATCACACTCTGGATGTGACAGTTACTAGGCAGCGCAGGCAAACAGCAGCTCATCCTGAAATGGAAATGGGGCCACCAACCCGGAGAGCAGCGGGCCTGCCTCGGTGACAAATGTGGCCGGGGCTGGCTGTAACTACTTCCTGTCGCTCCCTGCTGCTGCATCCTCTGAGGATTCATAGGGCATGGAGAGGAACTACCCTGCCTGCCTCAGAAATGCACCCATGTAGGCCAGTCTCAGTTCAAGCCGCTAAGTAGCTAAAGCAAACATACGCCTGAAGGATGAGGTATTATTGGGTCGGAGGTGTGTGGTGGCCAGTGTTATCAAGCTGAGGTCATAGGCTCATTTAGGATGGTTCAAATGCATCATGGCAGGAGAACTATTGCCCATCCACTTGTCATGGAGTACATGAATGAATTACTTTGTGTGTACAGCAAAATATGTAATAACTAAATCTATATTTTAACTAGTGTTGACAAAATTAATATGTTAACATGAACGCAAATTAACACAATTAACACAGTATCTGTAATGGTTAAAATACTGGGGGTATCCAATGTACACTTGACATGTATGCATCTCCGAAGTAACCCCCCCCCTTCAATCCCCCTTTCAATCCCCTTTTCAAAATGAAAGTCCCTTCATACTTAACATGCCACAAATATAACACATATGCCTTTCAAGCTGTCAGTTCATTTTGATGGCCTTGATGGTTTTGTTGGAAATCTGTAGTTCAGAGGAGAGAATCCGTGTTGCTATTAAACAATAGTATTTGAATTTAGATATATTTCCTTTGTGTTGATTCTACACTAATTACTTGATTTTCCTTGTAAATATCCATTATTACAGGCTTCAGTCTTAAGAACAAAAAAAGCTATTAAAATTGTGTGATTAAGTCATTCATTGTTTTAATTGATTGACAACACAAATTTTAATATATACATAAACCTTTGAATGCAACATGGAAATGTGTTCTGACATTATAATCAGTAAGGGATTGTGAGTTAATTTACAAGCAGAAATGTTCTACAGCTATGGACCAAAACTGATAGGTGTGGGTTGAATCCCTCCTCTGTAAGACTGTGGCTCTCTAAAGCTAAGGTCAGATTTCCTTCAGCTACTTTAATTGGTATTTTAAGGATATCTCTCTCCCCCACTCTCTGTCTCCTGTAGAAGCCTTTGAAGTGGAACATTGCAATTACACAGAGTAGAAGATCTGTCCACTAATACAGATCTTTTTCCACATTGCCGTTTTACAAAATCAGTTAAGCGTGATTGCTTATGGAGAGACACCTGTGCTGGAAGCAGTTACAAAAAAGACCACAGGAAAATTAGCCTGGTATAACCAGACCCAAATTCACTTTGTGAATAGTTAGGGTCTGCCCACGCTCCACTGGGGATTGTTCCCAGTCTTTGCATCCTAATGGGCATACACTTCGAGTTCATTTGGAAACCAGAGGACCAGTCTTTAACCAATCGGCATTGACCAGTTTGGGACAATGTCTTTGCCTTTGATGAATAAATGTACACATTCTTCTTGCTCTAATTTCAATACTTCGATGTTTGCTAACGTTGTTACTACTGTTTGTATTGCTTCGTCTAGCTGTAGCACTGCCGCCACTGTTGTTGCTACATTTAGAAACAAACGCTTCACTTCAACATCATTGCACTTACCCACCCCACTGATCGCTGATTGGTCCGCCCTTCAGAGTGGCTGAGTGATTCATCTTCAGAATAGGGTTTCCGTTCTCGGCAAAAACTGTGCTGGGAGCCAGAGGCTGGCTGCAGGAAAATATACACCACACACACACACACACACTCACACACACACACACACACACACACACACACACACACACGCATTGTTAAATCTGCACAATTCAGAGTGTCATGAGGTCAGAGTCACGCAGACAACACACATCATCTCACATCTGCTAAAAACTAATGACAACAACAAGTACTGTAATGGTTATGATTCATAGACTCCTCAAACTCAAACTCAAACTCTTCACTGTCCTCCCTGGGAAAAGACAGCAACTGATCTCAAATGATCACCATACACACAATGAGAGAATACACCAAAGTCCTATAGTGTTTTAATAGTTCATTAACTCTTATTACAAAATGGAATAAGTGTACAGATAGATAGATAGATAGATAGATAGACATACAGATAAAATAGTGAAGAGAGCAAAGATGGCAAGGAGAGAAAATAGAATGATGCATAGAGATTGAGAGAGAGTGATAGATACATACAGAGAGATAGAGAGAGGGATAGATACATACAGAGAGAGAGAGAGAGGGATAGATAGAGAGAGAGAGAAAGGGATAGATAAATAGAGAGAAAGTGAAATGCTTGGCTTCATATGTTGGAGTTTAAAAGGAGAGCTAGAGAAAGAGGGAAAAAGAGATGATACAGCAAATAGATGGAATAAAAGAGTGAAAATGGAAAGAAGGAGAGAAAACGAGTGAGACAAAAAGAGAAAAAGAGGTAGTGAAAGAGGGAGCTAAATGATTGGCTTCATATATTTGAGTTAGAAACAAAGAGGAGATGATACAGCCTAGAGGGATAGAGGGATAGAAGAGAGAAAAGATGAAAAGAAGGAGAGAAAATGGAGTGATACAGAGAGATGGAGAGAATGTGTAAGAGGAGCTGGAGAGGGATAGATTTTCAAGCAAGTGGAAATACACAGAGTGAAAAGGAGTGGCTATACATATAGACAGGCTGAAGAGGAGGAAGAAGAGTGGCTATACACATAGACAGGCTGAAGAGGAAGAAAAACGAGTAGGGTAAAGGCACCAGGCTGAAAGGTTTAAGTGGGTCTAAACTTTATGGGAAGGAAGAATGCATTACAGTGGTAAATATTACAATATCAACTTTGTACGGTGGATTAATCACCACTAAGATCAATCACTAAGATCAATTCAATCTAACTCCATGACATTATACTGTTAGTTGTAACATGACCATGCGCTGTGCAACATTTGGCTAGATGGCCTATAGTAAGTGAAATATAAAATAAGGCATGGCACAATAACAATTGTGTGATTGCTGAACCAATTAACATTTTAGTCTTACAGTATACGGATACTGTATACAGTCTAGACCAGATTCAGAGTAAGTTAGAAACCCAAATTGATGTTAACAACCCTAAACAATATCATAGCTACCAAATAAACCAAATAATACTAAATACATAAAACAAACCCAAATGAGAGACTGAGTGAGTGAGATGAAGAGATGAGAGAGAGAGAGAGAGAGTGTGTGTGTGTGAGAGAGAGAGAGCGAGAGAGAGAGAGAGAGAGCAGCTAGTCTCTGATATGGGTGCCGGAGAGGGGAGATGTTGGAAAGATGGAAAGACAGAAGGCAAGAAACAAGAGAAAACACTGTTTCATTGTATTCCTCATTCCTATGCATTAATGAGATGAGAGTCTAGTCAAAAACACAATCATATACAGATACTCCATGATCAGAGTACTCCATATCACAAGGGTCCATTCAAGACCGAACATGACTATGTTACATCCATACACATTGACAGATAGTTTTAGATTCTACAGTCTTCCGATGACTTTGTGCTTCATGTTTCAGAGGTGTGACCTCACGATGCCTTGTGCCCATGACCAGGGGAGAAGGGGAGAAGGGGAGAAGGGAAGGGGCACGAGAGAGTGAGGGGGAAACAGGAAGTCAAATGGCAGAGCCAGTGATGGAAAGGTACAGTGAACATCAGAAGACAGAGGTGCGTTAGAATAGAAGAGTGACTCTTCACAGTCAGCAGCAGAAGTGTTTCTCTGTGTCTGCCCAACTAGAAGGTTCCAGGGAGAAAAGAACCTTAGAAGGAGATTGGAGAGAATTCCTCTGGTATCTTGACTTTTGGCCCTCCAGTCAGTTTTGTATATTTTGTTATTTTCAAAGTGCTTTCTGCCAAATGTTTTAGGTTAAGTGGTTCTTGAGGAAGTATTTGCAGAAAATCAGTTAGAGGAATAAAAAGTCGAGGAATAACAGACTAGTGGTTTGCTTTGCAAGCACTACAATTAGGTTGCATTCAATTACGGTTGCAACTAATATGCTTGTGAAGTGCTTGAATTACTTCATCAAATATTTATCATTTAAATTTCCATTATGAAAAATCTTGAGGACAGCTATTTTTTCCTACAACGCCAAAGCACTTAATTTCACAGGTGCAATGTGCTTTTGAGTGCTTGCGAAATTCAATTTTACTCAAGAGGGTCAACTCCACAATTAAAATGAAGCTGAGCACTCTCCCTGTTGAACAACTCAATGGCGAGACTGAAAAATAATGCCAAGAGGACGGTTCAAGCAGTGCGTGACAGTCCAGTCATTGCTTTAAGGAGAGGACCAACTCCCCATTACAAACCACTCTGGACAAGACATGGTGGTTGCAGGCTGATGGTAGATCTTGTACTGGTGTTGGATGCCATTTTGAGTGGCCAAGGATGGTGTTGACTGCATGTAATGGGCTTAAAGGCTCTTTGTGTCTATTATAAGATGGCCCCCTGTTTGTCTATGCCCAGATGGAGTCACATGACGGGCCCACTGGCACTGTGCCCTGAACTGACACCGCAGCTGTTTACATGCCCAGCCCCCTGTGTGCTGCCTACCCTGCCTCAACCCCACTTACATAACACTGTGTGTGTGTGTGTGTGTGTGTGTGTGTGAGAGAGAGAGAGAGAGAGAGAGAGCAAGAAAGGGCTGATGCATCTCCTACAAACATATGACGCAATTTTAAATTGTTTCCTAACTTTGAGTGACGCAAGATCCCTGTGATGTACATGACACCATTAACTACTGTATCTGTAGTAAATAAAACATTTTATTTCTAAATTTGAAAATAACATAAATGGCAGCTCTGTTAACCCATACAATGTACCCTGGAACTTATCCTCATCGTTGATCCTCATGACCAACCATATTATCTTGTCTAAAAGCCGGATGCAATACAACCTTGTAATTGATATAATCTGGTGTTTGTTTGTACTATTTTGATGTTTCATAAAACTGAATTCAGCATCAAACGTGTTGCAAAAATAAAATTCAATTGGAAAATATCAGTTAAGATCCAATAATTCCAAGGACCAACATTACATTTTGTGATATTGTTTCCTGCTTTTCCGTGGTGTCCTCACAGTATTTTTCTGAGGAACATGGAATCTGAGACAACATTAGAAGCGTAATGTTCCCCACAGGCTCCTCTCTGAAGCACAGTGCTAGAGCAGGTCCATTGATGGCGCACAGCTCTGAATGCTGCCACTGATGATAGCTGAGGCACGGTTGGTCTGAACGGTGAGATGCGCACAGGGAAGTCAGCCAGCCTTCTCCTGACACGCCAGCGATGCTGTGAAGTTTCACTTCCAGCACTCTCTCCCTTTCATGTCTGGATGGGCAAGTTTGTCCTTTTGAAGTTGGGGGAAAAAACATCTGACAAGAGAGAAATGCTTACACTGCAAATGGGAGAGGAAGTGTTTTCCACAAAATCTCGACTAGTATCTTTCCATTCACTTCTGTTCAGCAGTGTTACTTTCAAAAAGGACTCGTCTAGGGTAATACCGAAATCCCTTCTGCCTCTGTCCACCAAGCTGTGTTGTTATCCCACGAGTAATAAACTTCATGCGGAGGTCTTTTGAAATCATCTTCTCCTATATTGCCTGATATGTCATATACATTTACATATGCTGCCACACTGTGGATATGTATCCATTTAATTGAATGTTTATCTGCACACAAATCTGTTTCTTTCATGCTGTCTCTTCCTTTCTCCTCCTTCTACCTTAAGCTGTTGTAGGTGGAGGAAGTCTTTTCCCTAGTCATCCACCAATATAGAAAAATAAAAGAGACGCTTGGTCTTGTAACATGGGCAGCATGCCTGTGCTTGAGTGCTTGTGTCAATAATGATTCCATTTATGTGCATAAGATCTAGCTACGCCTGAATCATGGCATTTAAAAAGCATGAATCAATCACACAATATGAATCCCCACCCCCCCCCCCAAAATAATTATTCAAACAATAATTTGTGCGGTTTTCGAGGAACACCTTGAATGTGAATATCCAGTTATTGACCTCCTTCCTATCACTGCTAATGTGGGAGTGTTTGAGAGGGCTAAAATTGATCTAGATGGGCTGGATGATCTAGACTGTCTCATGGCTGTTTACCTGATAAGACTACTGAACCGCCACACTTGCTTCAGTTCTTCCTCTAGGCGCAGAAGGTGGCATCAGCACATCTCCATCTCCTGTCCACCTACAAACAAATGATGTCACAAATGCTTTTTGCTCAGCCCTCCACACTGTTGGACCATTGAGAAAGAGAAGACTGGCCCAATGGTACACCGATATAATTATATAATAATAATAATAATAATAATATCACAATAAAATATATAACTATATATAATACAATTATAAGGTACATGTTGTATAATTAAAAGATAAGTGATGTAATTACAAGTCAGGCGAAGTAAGAATAGAGTGCAATTTTAGAGCTCAATCATAAGCACATGAAAAGAGAAATGTTTTTACCTGGACTTCAAAATGTCTACATTTGGGACACATCTGATCTTCTGGTAGTTTGTTCCAGTTGTATACAGCATATCAACTAAATGCTGCTTCACCCTGTTTAGTTTGGAATCTGGGCTCTACTAGCTGACTTGAGTCCATAGATCTGAGTGCCCTAATCGGTTTATATTCTTTAAATATATAATAGGTGTATTCAGGGCCTGAACCATTCAGTGATTTATAGACTAATAGCAGCACTTTAAAGTCTATTCTGTAACTAACTGGAAACCGGTGTAAAGATTTTAGAAGTAATGGAGTAATGTGCTCTGTTCTCTTGGTCATGGAGAGAACTCTCGCAGCAGCATTTTGAATGAGCTCCAGCTGTTTAATGATCTTTTTGTGCAGACCAAAGTGCTAATGCTAATGCTAATTCTCTTAGCTTTGCTTCCAAACACAATAACCTCAATTTTGTCCTTACTTGGTTAAAGAAAAATTTGGCTCATCCAATTATTTATTTGCTCTAAACATTGACACAGTGAGTCTACTGGGTTGTAGTCATCCGACGCGAGGGAAATATATATCTGTCATCTGCATAACTATGATATTCAATGTTGATCTTCTGTAGAGTTTGGCCCAAAGGCAGCATAAAAAGATTGAACAGAAGAGGTCTGAGAACTGATCCCTGGGGGACTCCGTCAGGTTCATAACGGCCAGTGGTAACAGAGTAACTCCAGCCTTCTAAATAAGACCTGAACCAATTAAGGATTGCTCCAGATAGCATTCAGCAGTATTCTATGATCTACCGCGGCAAATGCAGCACTGAGATCTAGTAAAACCAAAACTGAAGTTTTACCTGAATCAGTATTCACCATATGTCATTTAACACTTAATTATTAAATTTGTGTTTATTGGACACAACATCCTCAATGGTTTTATCTATAAAAGAAATATTTGAGACAGGTCTATAGTTGTTTAACACTGAAGAACCCAGAATTCTCTTTTTTACGGGTGGCTTCATGGCAGTCGCTTTTCCAGTGACTTTGGGAAAGTGCCTGATAGCAGTGAGCCATTAACTATTTGCTACAAATTGGTTCTTACAGAGTTAAAAAATAAATGATTTAAAGTCAGACGGCAGTATATCAAGACATCAAGTTTTTCGTTGAGTTGTATTAAATTGTGACATGGTGGTCAAACTATTTTTAGGTGGTCATGGAGATGGCATGGTTCTGATGGATTTGAACCTCTCCTGCAATCTCCTATCAGGGCTTTTACCGTCATGGTGTTTCTCGATGGTGCTTTCTGTTTACTTACAAGTTTTCCAGTTATCCAGGAACGCATCAACTGTCTTTGCACTCACGTTTGGTGACATAGGCATGGCCCCCACTAACTGAGCACTGATACTATTGTTTATGTACCCTTTCTTAACAGAAACGGAGCTTTTTTGAACATCCGAAGTGATCAGTAAGTCGAAAAAAGACACAAAAATGATCAAAAAGTGCCAAGCTCTCAACCATAACAGAGGAAATGTCATGAAATGTCAACAAAATGGTCCTCCACTAAACTAGAGGTATTTTGCTTCACATGACAGGTTTGCCTTATTAATTATAGAAAAGCACTTTCTGATGCAAAATGATCCTATTGATTTCCCTTCAACAGCATTTCTAGACTAACACAATAACAATGCAGCCTAACATTCTGTCCCTGTAACCTGCAGCAATAATGATTTCATGACCTTTTTCAATAACAAAACTTTAACAGTAAGAGAAAAAAATGATAGTCTCTTCCACCTCCACGACCCTGTTGTCCTCTCAGGATCCACTATGACTACTTCTGTAACACCCCAACAATCGTGTGTATTCCTTCACACCTATGGACCATCCTGAACTCACTTCCCTGATCTCCTCATCATTATCCACATGCCTACTAGACCCTATCCCTACAAAATTACTAAAACACGCACTGCCCTTAATAAATGAGACACTATTTAAAATATTGAACAATTCTCTTCTTTGTACCACAATCATTCTAAATAGCAGTGATCAAACAATCTCTCAAAAAACCTAACCTTGATACTGATAACCTGGCTAATTACAGACCAATATCTAACCTCCTTTTCTTGTCAAAAATACTTGAAAAAGTAATAGCAAAGCAACGCACTTTGGTTGTTGGTATCAAAGGCTGTGCCCTATCCTGGCTTAGGTCTTACCTCTCTGACCGACTTCATCATCATCATTGTTTATTCAGGGAGAAATTGACTGAGCACAGGGCTCTTTTGCAGCAATGCCCTGATTGAGGCCACATAGTACAGAAGAACAATACATAAACAAACCACAACAAAACGAAACAGACAAAATACATTTAAAAAAAAGAAAACACACACCAAACAACTCAGAAATTAAGCATAAAAAATAAATAAATAAAATAACATAAAGTAAAAAAATTAAATCAGAGAATCATTCAAAACAACAACATTGAGGCACATCCTTATTATCTAAAAGGCTCTTAAATTGGTTGACAGACAAATACTTGGTTAATTTCAACTCCACTTGAATAGTGTTCCATTTATGGGAAGCAAAGAACTTAAAAGCTATTTTACCTATATTAGTTTTTGTAAGGGGGATTTCAAGGGAGATGAGGCTCTGTGACCGTGTATTATGACAGATGGATTTTAATTTTAAAAGTGACATGAGATAATTAGGCAGTTTTCCCACTAAGGCTTTATAAACAAATAAAAGACAGTGTTTTTCCCTCCTGTCTGCTAGAGGGGACCAACCAACATTCTTGTATAAGTTACAGTGGTGGGTCCTGAAAGCGTCTCCTGTAACAAAGCGAATAGCACTATGGTAAACAGAGTCCAGGAGTTTTAAGGTAGAGGGTGCAGCATACATGTAAACAATGTCACCATAGTCAAGAACTGACAAAATTGTTGATTGCACTATTTCCATTCGGTTTTCAAAAGTAAAACAAGATCTTATTCTATAAAGAGCACCCAGTTTAATTTTAACCTTCTTAGCTAGGTCAAGAACATGTGATTTAAATGACAGCCTATCATCTAGCCAGATACCTAGGTATTTATAGCAAGGAACTTGCTCAATATTAGTCCCAGAACGGGTGCATATCCTATGGGTGGAGGGGACATTATTTCTACCATTGGAGAAAATCATGAATTTAGTCTTAGACTCATTCAGCATCAATTTGAGGGACTTTAGGGAATCCTGTACACAATCAAAAGCATGTTGAAGGTTTGAAACTGCTTGATCTATAGAGGGCACTGAGGCATACAAAATTGTATCATCGGCATAAAAATGGACTTTGCAATGTTCTAGATGGTCACAGATATTATTAATGTAAAGTGAGAACAATACCGGGCCTAAAATAGAGCCCTGAGGGACACCAGAATTAATTACTTCAATTTGTACATGTCCAAAGTGAGTCATCCAGTCATACAACAGTAAGTCAAGGAGCTCAGTGCCTGGGCCCCTGCTCTTCTCTTTGTACATGCTACCCTTAGGTGCTGTAATGAGGAAGCATGGGTTTCCATTGCTATGCTGATGGCAGCCAACTATACCTATCCATGAAACCTGATGAAATTATACCAACCTAAACTACCTAAGATAGAAGGTTTCCTGAAAAATGTCAAAGCATGGATGACTTAACACAGATCAAAATAGTTTGTAAGTACTAAACATTTGAGAATGACACTATCCAGCCATTTACTCACACTCCATGACATCTCACAAACATCCAACAGAAGTGATGATGCTCTTGGTATAACTATTAACCAAGACATCTCATTTGACTCACACATACAATATCATAGACATAGAATACGCAATATTACCAAAATCAGAAAAGTCCTATTCCTTCGAGATGCAGGAAAACTAATCCACACATTTATTACCAACTCATACAGGACGCTGCTGCTCACATGCTGACTGTACGAACACATGCCAGCGTAGCGTTGGAAGCGTAATTCTAAATCCCATTCATTTCCCTTGGGAGGCAATCCATTGTGACGTAGAGCAGCGTTTTGGGCGTAGCAAGCGCAAAAAGTTGGGGAAAGTATAAGCTGTCTGTTATGCTATTTCCACACGCTACGCCACGTCCCACTCAAAGCGATGATAGCGTATCGCTACACTGGCATGTGTTCGTCCTGTTACTACACCAAAAAATGATGAACATATCTCATCTGTACTTGCCTCTTTACAATGACCCCTTGTACATTTCAAAGTACTCCTTCTGACATACCATGCTACCCTTACCCTTACCCTAAATGGCCAAGCTCCAAATTACCTCGAGGAATTAATTGTCCCCTAATGCCCGCCAGGACCGCTTTGTTTGCAGGGTGGCCTGTGGCGTGCCATAATATAATGAGACTGATGTTTAGATAATTAGGCAGTGCATCGTTCAGACACATTAGAATGTGAAATCTTTTTTTTGTGTATGACTGATATTCTATTAATGCTAGCCTGTCTGTTCTCTCCCATATAGGAGGACCATTGGCTATCAATGCTGAAGGCTGTGATAACCTCTTGTTCAGCATAACCCTAGCCTATTATTACATGTTTACATATAAGGCAACCTAGCTCTGTCCTCTCCCTCTGTCCCTCTTCTGCCCCTCCTACTCTAGACTACCTCCACTGTGGGGTGCTGCTGCAGTCTTTTACCTGATCCACAGAGAAACCCTCTGCGTACAGCTGCCCTTTTCCACACAACAGAAGTTTTAACTCTGCTTATGATCCATCGTATATACATATTGTGTGCTAGCCTATTTACCCGTAATATAAACAAATGCCACCACTGACATCGTTTTCGGCTTCATTGCTTTGTTTATCCTTGCAATACCAACCTTATGAGCACGCAGTATTCCCACTAAACTGTTCTACAACCAATACTTTAAATGCTGGCTCTGCATTTGTATCCACTATCAATCCTGTACGTATCATGTATGTACCATTTTTAATGTATCATGGAATCTAATATATGTTTATATGCCGTATATATGCTAATATGTTTTACCCTGCTGCATGTATGAATTCACTTGCTTCCTTCTGATTCTCTCTTCTCCTCTTGCAACCCCCCTTCCTTTTTTTTATCTCTCTACCTGGCCGAGCCTAAGCAGATGGGTCCCCCCCTCGTGATCTAGGTTCTGCTCAAGGTGTCTTCCTGTTAGAAGGGAGCTTTTTCTTGCCACCCTTACCTTAGTGCTTGCTGTAGGGGGTTCTGGCTCTGGGCTCTTGAGACAATTTCAATATATATTTTCAAAAAAGCTTTTTTGGCTTTTATATACTGTCACGCGGGAGAGGGGGAATGACGAGAGGTTTACTTCAGTTGACTCCATCATAAGTTCCCTACTCCAATTCACTGTATGACAGGGCCTGGTCACTGCGCTCAGGTGGATTTGGAGAAAGGGTAGAGGCCTGTGGATCTTCAGTCTATCGGATACAAAAGAGCAAAGTGGAATACTAAGGAACTGCAACTGCATTTAAATCCTCCATTTTGTTTGGAGCGGAGCCCACACAGAAGCTGAACCCACTCAAGACTATTCAGAATGAACTAAGGTTATTACCTCTGGGTTTGAGCGAAGGATATTTCACAAAAACACGACTCCCTCTCATCAATCATTAGCCCTGGTATCATTTCTATTGACCTAACCTCCAGGACCTCAACACACAGGCAAACACATAAACGAGTGCCACCAGTCCTTCTGACCGCGCTCTACACCCTCACCACATCTTGCAGAACAGCTGCTGTTCAGAGAACACAGCTAACATGGGAGCATATTAGTCACCAGATGTCACCTTTTGGTGCCAGCCCCCATCCAACAGGCAGGCAGACAATGCCCTGCACATAGATATCTTATGACGTTGGCTGGCTGCTGTGGTGGGGCATTCACCTTGCAGTAATGGCAGCAACAACAGAGTATCCACCGCTAGAATCTCAGATCCAGTCTGCGACTGATCCAGCTACAGCTGTTTTAATGGAGTGAGGCACAGCCAGACTAATCTTTGTACACTGCAATCAAACCAATTTCACCAGTCGCATCCCTGCACGGATCAGATGAAGTGCTGTACGTGAGCGCTGGCATCAGAAAAGTAAGCTTTCAAACTGAATCTCATATGGACACAAACGGCCTCCATAGGGATTCAGTGTATCCGCTGTGGCGCTTGAAATAGAAAGTGCCTGCAGGCAAGAAATCATGCATACATTTAAGATCCATTAAGAATGCACAAGGTGCACTTCTGACGTTGTAACTCAAATATCTGGGAAAGTTTCAGAAAAAAGTCGTGTTTGACTTTAAGCTTACAGAATTTTCCAAGGGAGGGAACCATGTCAATATCTAAAATTTGAAATACAAATGAAATTAAACACCCTAATAACAGAGTACCTGTATAATCACACATCAACATGTAAATATTAAATCCAACAACTACTTATGCAAGAGCAAAATGTGTCTGTTGCACAGCGAAGATCTGAAACAGCAGTGAAAAGATGGCGGTAGTTTTCGGCTTGCTGTGAGGTCTGCTGGTTCAGATTTTTGATTCTACTGACGAAGGATCTGAAACTTGGGTGACCTGTGAGATGCCTGCCCATAAATCATAGTGTCATGCATGTTAAATATTTCAGTAGTTGAGGCAGAAGAGTGATGGTCAGAAAGGTCCAGGGTTCAAATCCCAGGTGTCTCACTCACGCCATACCACAAGTAGAAGTTATATTTATTTTGGTTTCAAAGAAGAAAAAAACTATAACAGCACAAATGTTTTGAAAGGAACAGATTGAACAGGCATTTCTGAATATTATTTCATGAATAATAGAATAAGAGGTCAGCAGTTAAGTGTTTGACCTCCCATCCATCTCTCTTCTCCTCACATTCATATTTTAACAGTCGTTCACCGTTGGCTTCATATACTCCTGTTCTCCCATTTTACCTGCAATGTCAAGCTTATGAGCATCACTGCACTCAAGACTGGATTCCACAAACCTTTTAAACATGAACAAATGTATGTGTAAGTAATGACCACAAAGATGACAAAGTATTAAACCAGGAAAATGGCTTCTACTGAAGTGTTCATGCAGACATGTTCATGTCCTGACAGCATTATCTCAGGGTTAAAACTGTCTTTTCTGTTGTTGACGGATTGATCTTTACGGACAAAATGTGTCAAACATTAGGACATAGCTGGATAATCTTTGTTCTAATGCGGTCAGAAACAGCACCAGAAGTCAGCAGTGAGGCAGAAAGGTTAATGAGCATTGATTTATTTATTGCTTTCAGTATAATAAGGAAGCGGTTGGAAGCTGTGAAACCTAGCCTTCAGGCTATGATGGAAGGCCTCATGTATTTTTCAAGCATTTCCTCCACTACAGCATGACCTGTCCCATTGTAAATCCAGGAAAAAAACGAAAAGGTAGATACATTAAAAACAGCCAGTAACACTTTACATGACAGCCTGCTAATAAAGGTTAAGTACTTGTGAGGCCAGGCGTAAGAAAAATAAGTAAAGAGTAAGTAAAGGGTATGATTGTGGACGTAAGTGGTCATGAATGTATGTAACAATTACAATTAATTCTAAAATCATGGTTATACACTCATTGTTTGTAAAATGTTTGTAAATTACTCACTGATAACCACTTACTTCCAAAATCATACCCTCCCTCTTTACTTGGTTTCCTTACGCCTTGCCTCACAAGTACTTACCCTGTAATTAGCGGGCTGTAATTTAAAGTGTTACCAAAACAGCCAAATTAACAAAATGGTCAACTAATGAGAAACATTCACTTGTAAAATGTAATTTCTCTGGAGCTCCCCTTGTTAAGACGCAGGGCTTCAGCACATGCTTGGATAACATCTATGCTGAGCAAATCCAGCAGCAGTCTACTCTCAAGCTCATTAATACATCTGAACTGTAAATGTAATGTAATGAATGACAAAAAAACGCACCTGAAACAGGCTTTCCTATCAGCTGCACAATAATACGTTCCCATTTGTGGCCCAGTGGTGTCAGAAGAAGAATGAGCCTTCCTCCCTCCCTCCCTCCTCCTCTTCATAATCAATAGGAAGGTCTCCCCATTCTTTGCTCCAGTAAGTAAATGGAAATGAAAGTGGGGCAGAGGGTATTAATGCGGAGGGTGGAATATCCATTTAATCACATCCTCCCTGCAGGCCCCTGTTGATAAAAATGACAGCTAGAGCGCATTACTAATTCCAGCGCTGTCACAACTCATAGTCACTTACCTTGCAAATGAACTGCTGTAATGACACCTGCCTGGCGCTCAGAAAGCACCGCACATTCAGAGTGTAATGCAGAGAAGGGGACCTAACGAATATTTGCAGAGCGCTACAACAAGGATTATTCGCAGGATGTAATTGCTTTTTCGTCTCTGTATGAAGGGCTTTGATTTTACATACTGGCCAGCTGCAAAATGTGTTAACTGGAGAATAAATAAATCAAAGTGATAATCTAATGATTAGACAACATTATAGTTATTGAACAATGTAATAAACAACATTTATAATGACATTTTAAACGCATAACATCTGTACTATCAAGGTATTTAGATTCCACCTTTACAAAATTGGATACCTCAGTCCAAGTCAAATCAGATGTCCACCTATGTACATATTCACAGACGCACACAATATATACTGAAAACCCTTTCTCTGCATCTGGCAGTGTTGAGGTTTTTCCTTTGAGTGTCTTCTCTGTCTAACTGGCGCCCCCTGCTGTTTCAGACCAGTAGCATGGGGCTTGAGGGGAGTGGTCAGACCTGACATCTGATAGCAATGCAAAACACACATGCATAATAAATCACCCAGAAGACAAAATGCTGTAACACAAGAGTGATAATGCTGTCCATTATAGATATAGTTATAGATGCTAATGCAGGTGGGGGTGGAGCTGCATCACCAAGTACATGAAGCTAATACTGTCTCTGCTACTGCTTCTGCCACCCAATAATCAGATCTGCAGCTCATTTGACAGCAATGGATGTAAGACACAAAAATCTTAAAATTGATGTTAATTTCACCAAAATGTTTTAGTAACCCATGCGTTATGTTTTCATAAAGCATTCACAATAAGCTTCAGTTCATTCGTCACCAGTGTACTAGCATTCACAATAAGCTTCAGGATGTCATTCGTCACCAGTGTACTAGCAGGCCCCCTTCCTCAGCGCAGACTCTTGAGGGTCTTTCTTCTGCACCCCTCACTGGCACCTCGCTTTGCCCAAATCCCACACAAGTAACGGAAATAACAGCAGCTTAAAAAGCAGGAGTAGGATGTGGGGACTCAGGAGGTGCAGCAGGGGAGGCTGTGGAGTGTGTCACTGGTGAGAGCAGCAGGCCAGCCATCTCAGCACACAGCAGGCATGCTAAAGAGAAAAACCTTGCTGTGCACATTCACAACAGCCGGACAAAAAACTCATTTCGCGAGCTCCACTGCGCAGCTCAGCTCAGGCCATCGGCGAGGGAGCTGGAGAGCTGTGCAGCTCATTGAATCATTCTCAGGCCATCCCGGCCCCGCTGATTACCCAGGAGATAATCTGCAGCAGGTAAGTGACAGATGTCTGCAGTCACAGCCGGAGGAGGAAAAAACAGCCTCCGCATAGATAAGAGAAAGAAATCTATCTGGAGAGGACTGCCTTTATTCAGAGATTATCCCACCTGCCCATGCCCCCACCGCACATGATTTCTTCACCTTGCCTCAAACACACATAGATGTACGCACGCACACACGCACGCACGCACGCACGCACGCATGCAGGCATGCACGCACGCACGCACGCACACATATCTTACTCCTGTGCACCTCACCACGTCACACAAAGCATCTGTTTTACGCTGAAATTGAACCTCCAAATCGAACTAGTGCTGATGGATACATATAGTCGTTTAACTACTAAATGCCCAGTGATCATCTAGCAAATAAATGTTAAAAAAATGCTTGCACTAAGGAGTGAATTAAAAGAAAAAAAATTAAGCCTAAAAGAGAGGTACCTAATGCTTTACGGGAGCAGCATTTGGCAGGTAGACTATGAAGCAGGCAGTTACACGTGGAAGGCACATGCAACATGCATGTTGGATTAATGCCAGGGTCTGATGCAGTGTCCAGCAGATTGAAAATGATTCTGGGTCACCAAGTCAGTGTATTTATTATACCTACATTCAGTCACCAGTAGCCCCCCAGATGGCTGCCATGCTAATATCATAGAGTAGGTTAAGGCAATAACATGGCTGTCTGATTTAGCCTGATTCATTTCTGTAAGATTAAATTACACAAAATGCTTCATTTATCTGTTGTCAACCTCCAGAATTCGACACACTCAACACAGTTGAAGAGACTGACACAGAGCGCCAGTTCAATTCCAAATTGAAGCATTCAAATGAGAAATCATCTCCCCTGCATTTACATGCTCAAATGACTATGCATGACTTGCATGACACTGGCAGTCTGGCACTTAACACTGGCAGCACAGTCATGCTTGTGGGCACACTGTGGAAATCCCAGTACAGCTGAGGACGCCGAGGCAACATCCCTGAGAGGGATGAACTACAGAGCCCACTATGTCTAACACAGGGGTTAAACTACTCATCCTGCCCTCATGAACTACAGGATCCACTATGTCTAACACCGCGGTTAAACTAATCATCCTGCCCCCATGAACTACAGGGCTGCCGCTGCTCGACTTGAATCTCATGTAGGGACATCAAAACCTGCAGCGACTTCCAGCACACACACCCAGCAACCAGAGCCAAATTACAGCGGACTTCTCATTGCTCTTTGATGGCCAAATACCAACACACAGTTTGAGTGCCGCACAGACTGCAGCGTGCTGACTTTGATATAGTCCTCAGCCGAACATTGTCTCCGGTCTCGGGAGGGGAGTAGCAGCTAACTTTTCTCCGCAAGCTTGTTCCCCATCAGAGGAGGCTCTGGAGGGGGGGGCGGCAGTGGCCCCACCATCTGCTTCGTTTGTCTGGGAGAGGCTGAATGGCTGCCAGGACCCAGGTGACACCCGCTCTACCCAGCTTCTCCAGCCTTGGATAATAACACCTCCTCTTCCTCCCTCCCTCACTCACTCTCCATGGGACGGGACAGCTTAACACAGCCGTGGTCCAATGAGCTGGCTGCCTCGTCCTCCACCTCAGAACAGGAGTGAGTGAGTGAGAGAAGGGGAACAGGAGTGAGTGAGTGAGGGAAGGGGAACAGGAGTGTGTGAGGGAAGGAAGGGGAACAGGAGTGTGTGTGTGTGTGTGTGTGTGTGTGTGTGTGTGTGTCAGTGAGGGAAGGGAGATGCAGGGCCCCTGGGAGCCCACCGTCAGCGCTGCGGAGAGGAGCCTCATTTTCCAACGCCATCTGTTCCCAGTCCCCCAGCTGAAAGCTCCATTTATGTCAAACCTCCCATCGTCACAAAGACTGTGGACTTTTCAGCAGCTCTCTCCCTCTCATCCAGCTGCCTTTACCACTACTGCTGCTCCCGCTCGACTCCCGCCCATCCACCGTGGCTGTCTGTCATTGTTTGTGACAAAAGATCAAACCCATTTTGTCAGGAATAAGGCTGTGTTTGTTCTTTCGTAATGAACACATATGCAGTTGTTAGATAAATCATGCTAGTCACTCACGTTAGTCTTAATTCCCCTTGAAGAAAATGAAATGTTGAAATTGAATATGATGACATATTAGTCAATAAGACAAAACTAAACATGTTTTGGTTGCTGCTGTCTTGAAGGCTCTGAGCAGACCCACATTAATGCTGTTACTTATTGATGTGCAGTGAATGGTCCATGCTGGAGGGAGAGGGGCAGACTTGTTGAATCAATGGGATATTGTATTGCACCCTTTGCAGCTCCACTGTAGAGGCGGCTCCATGGGTGGAATGAAACAGCATTCCCCCTCCACGGTGATCGTACATCGACAAGACGTCAATGCAACCCTAAACAGAATATCTTTACACTTAACAACCAGTGGCATGCTTCAAATGGCTCTCGGCACAAATAAATCAGTAAATGGACACACAGTACTTTTCTATATATATCCCAAACAACAGGTACCTCACCTCAGCACTAAAACTAATGTGCAACCCCCACCTGGAAGAAGCAATGGCACCTCTGCATCAATACCCTCACCACACACAGGCTATCAGTACCCTCACCACACACAGGCTATCAGTACCCTCACCACACACAGGCTATCAGTACCCTCACCACACACAGGCTATCAGTAACCTCACCACACACAGGCTATCAGTACCCTCACCACACACAGGCTATCAGTATCCTCACCACACACAGGCTATCAGTACCCTCACCACACACAGGCTATCAGTACCCTCACCACACACAGGCTATCAGTATCCTCACCACACACAGGCTACCAGTACCCTCACCACACACAGGCTATCAGTACCCTCACCACACACAGGCTATCAGTACCCTCACCACACACAGGCTATCAGTACCCTCACCACACACAGGCTATCAGTATCCTCACCACACACAGGCTATCAGTACCCTCACCACACACAGGCTATCTGCAGGGGAGGTGAGAGAAGACAGAACTAGTCAGATGGTGTCGTGATGGACACTCATGGCCTTCACTGCACATAGAAGCACATTTTGGGGAGCTTTAGCCAAAACATTGGGCTGACCACATCTTCTCTTCCGACAGTGGTTGTCAAGTGCATGCATTTTTTATAGCCCAAGAAATGTGGGACATCCAAAGGACAAAAAACAGATGCAGTGCAACTTCCTAGTAACTGTCCTGGAGCATTGACTTCATTTGAGCCCAATCTACTCGTCCCAAACAGAAATCTTTTGTTTTCCCCCCAGGATGACTCTCCTTCAGAAACAGCTTATGTGGATTGCCAGTTGTATTTTAAGTAACAAAATGCAGGAATATACCACTTATTGAGGTATGTTCGTATATATTAGGCAGGAATATACCACTTATTGAGGTATGTTCGTATATGCAGTTGGGGGGTTTGCATGCCTTTTGGGTAATTAGCTCACTAGTTTTATACCAAAACTTCTTCCTTAAGTGTACAAGCACATAGATGGCACACCTGTCATGGTACAAGTCCCTCACCTGAGTACAGACAAGACAACCCTGCATTTGAATTGCTCTATATCAGAATCAAACTGAGCCACTGTTGGTAAGTTATATCCAATCCACTTCAGGAAGCTACACAGGATAACACAAATGTTAAATGTTGATTTTGGATTAAACTGAGGCAATTGAAAAATGCATATAGACTACATTTTAAAGGTTGTACTTGTCAGCCTTTGACAAAGATAGCCACCAATGGATCACAGATTCACCCAAGTGCATTAAAAAAACATCATGCTGACTATGTGGTAGGTGTGGAAGTCTTCCTTTATCCACCTGTCCCAACCCCCTGAAGAGGTAAACAGGCATAAAGGGCCTGCTATAAAGTTTTTGATATCTAGTTAATGTTATATACTATGAATGAATAAACAAATGCATGTAGTGCTTATATCTTTTGTTCGGTAAGGAAATCACGAAACTAAACCTTTTCTAACTACAGGAAAAGCATTATTGATCATTGACACGCACTGAATAACAACAGACCTACTCAACATTGCCAAGCGAACATCAGGGTAGAGGACGCCAAGGGGAGGCAATGTTTTGACATGTTAAACGACTACAGACAGCAGCATGTGCTTTCACTCTGCAGTCAGCTCACGTTTCTCGACGTAATCCACTCGATTTCCCGCTGATCGGTATGAGCCACCTGCAGCTCATCTCAGATCAAATTCAAAATGACTGTTTTGTTGAGTGCTTACCGAGACTTGAGCGTAAATATTTTTAAACGTACGACTAGCTTCTCAGATTTGCCCTACGCATTCTATAGATTTAGTCGCTCCTGTGGAGCATTGTAAGGAATAATGTATTGCGTCAGCCCCGCCAGCGGGAATGTGTTGTATCGGCAGTGTGCGCTCGTCAATGAACCGCAGAGCATACTTTGCTCCATTGCTGGGGTATGCAGCGCCTCCAGGTGGCGAGTTTTATGAGGTAAAACCACAGCCATGAAAGGAATGATGTTACTCATTTGTCGTTTTATTTTGGGAACGGTGCCGTTCGTAAATCTTTATGGTACGTCATTGTGAATATATTTAAAATAGCTAAGGGATGTATACCATATCTTCATAGACACTAGTGGGTGGAAAAAAATGCAGGAAAGTAATTTTTTAGGCTACCTACAAGGGGACATCAAGAAACGAATGGATCTCTAAAAGCAGTGTACTAATACTATATTGGTGACTTGAATCAGATAAAATGCTGATTGAAAGCGAGGATCAGAAATGACTCCAAAATAGTTGTAGGTTTTATATAATGCTATAAGGGCAGATGCAATCAAAAATATATAAACCATTTGATTTCATTATTACTTAATAGCATATTAAGATCCCCTTTTCACTCGAGCCGTTACCTCAGGCCTCAATGCATAAATGTCTCAAGATGAAAACATTTGCCACAGAAGTGTACAACTTTTTCCACACTGACTAGTTTGTAAACAAGGAGTTTCTGAGGCTTAAATAAAGAATCGATAATGTTTGTGTATTTAAGTTATTACTGCAAAGTGATGATATACCTGCTCTGTGCATCTTGATGGTCCCAAAATGTTTACAATGACTCACCCAACTCCTCTTGCTGGCAGGTATTACACACTGGAGTTTAAATGAACCAGAGCCACACAGGCTTGGACCGCACATTCAGCAGCACATTCAAGTTCCATCTACTTCAGAAAATGCTGGAGGTGCAGCTTTTCTTCCTTTTCCTCAGAGCTGCTAGATTTAAGTGAAGTACTACACTCAAACGCTGAACAGAATTAGCATCCTTGACTGACGATTACGGGGTAACTACATTTATGTGTAGCACAAAATATGCCTTTAGTGCATCACATGGTATTCCCTTTTGGTAAGGAAAAACAGCAAAAGTAAAAAGAAAATAGCAATTAACCAATATTTCACACAAGAAATGCAATTTCAAAGTCCAGATTATGAAATTTTATCATTTTTATTCGTTGACAATATACAAGAACATCTTCAGGATGAAGGCCTCCCCTGACGGTCTCACTGTAAAGAGAGAAAGGACAGCGTGTCAGTTACCTTAAAGCGAATACAGAAGCGGTGCAACCTACCAGCCACTCCACAGTACCAGGTACTGAGGCAGGGGGAAGAGGAAAGGGGTGGCACAGACACAACTAGGGAGATCAACAGGGTCTGCCTGCATACTAAGTCTAGACACAATCTTATTTAAGGCTTCCACAGTGAACAAACGACTACTGTCAAACCAGTGCAAGTTAGGCACACTCCAAGATGAAAGTGGAGTAAGGACAGGATGAGGTGAAGATAGTCTTCATGCAGTTCAGTGGTTTGTTAATCTGGCTCACTTCAGATCAAACCCATGATTATACACACAAAGTCAGTGTTCACAGTGTTTAGTCAGTGTTCAGAAGAAGAGTTGGAACGGCATCAAACTGCATTGACAAGGGGGATACTGTATGGACAAACATCACTAAGGGTCTTACTAAGGGACAGGGTCTTTTCAAAAACACTTTCAAAACTGTTAAGGGGTTTAACATGCAGAGTTTTTTTAAATGTGAGCAGGACATTAGAGATGTGCATCATAACCAGCACACTATACCAACTCTGCTCTACCTGGAAAGACACCTCATTTCTGACCACGTCCACAGGAGGCAAAATAAAAGGCAAAAAGATGGGGAAAAATGATTAAGCATTTGAATCGACAGTTTTAAAGCAGTCTTAGGAGCTGCTCTCTGAGGCAACCGAGGTCAGGATGGCTAGTTACTCTTCATGCCAATCATGTTCAACCTGAACGTGACCCTTTACATTTTGGACACGACCTACTCAGAGAACAACTCTTAAGGCTGAGTGAATCTAGTGGGCACTCTACAGAGATCCTCATCTAGCATGAAGAGTCAAGCCTTGCCCACTACAGCTGGTCTATGGAAGCAGTACAGTAAACACAACTGAATAGCTCTATTAAGAGCAGTGTTATGAGAATCTTGGCACTGCACAACGATTAAAGCAGATCTGACCACAATAAGGGCAGATCTGATTGACAGGTAGTCAATAGCTAGGGTTAATAAGGGTGGTGTTTGGGGATCGTTAGCGTGGGACATCACCCCAATATATCTGTGGAAAGTAGTTACTCCACTCATAACACCATTTACCTTCTATTGTCCCGAACAAGATTTGGGAGAAGGGGAAAGATGACAAGAGCAAATTAAAATGGCAAAGAAACAGAAACAGCTCTAACCTGCTAAATAAAAAATGTGATGGCAAGCACAACAGAAGAGATTAAAGATGACATGTACTACACTTATGAGAAAGAGCAGCTTACCTTCTTGCCAGCAGCACCAACAGAGGCTTTTTTGGTTCCCCTGACCTTCTTCATTCTGTTCTTGCGTTCCTTGCGCTGTTTTCTGGATGTCTTCTTTTTCTCGTACAGCCCGTGCTGTTAAAATGGGACACATTGAGCAACATGTAAACAAACCCTCAAGTCAGCAAGAGTACATGTGTCCTGCCAGGACAACACCCAGTCTGAAAATGATCATTTTGAACTATGGGCAACTTAAAAACATAACATTGATGAAAATGCACTACCTGGTCAAGTTTGAGATAATGTGCTCTTACATATTCTTAGACATTCCCTCCACAATACTTCAGCTAAATGAATACTGTCCAGACATGAATCAATTTGATCATCAGACATTCAGGACATGGAGCAATGTGGTGGATGAGTCACTCTTTGCACTGAATGTCCTTGATTCAAACATGGTGTAATGATGGGCAAACTTTTTTATTTCCCTGCATTGAAGCGCACTTGTTGACAGCAATGGCTTGCCTTAGGCATTTATTAGGGTATTCTCTGCTCAGGGTTTCTTCCTTGCCACCGTCACTTTAGTGCTTGCTCTTGTTCCTGGCGCTATACAACTGAAACTGAATTGAAAAACTGGGCTAGCTGTTGTAGCAAGCAGTTTATCTTAAAACTATTAATTCAGCCATCACGTTATTTCCAAAGCACATATTCTAGCTAAAGGTTTGTAGGAAGGCAGGCCACTGCTGCACAATGCATAGAATGGAAACACTGCATACACATTCCCTCTCACTACAGGACAAATCCCATGCTGAGAGAAATCATGCTACTCCTTATTGACCGCTACTGACTTATTATCCAATTGTCTAAAGAAGGCCTAGGTAGGGTTATACACATGGGACTTTCTGGCAACCACAAAGAAAGTGTTAATATATTTTCTACCACGGGTAACACTAAAGAGCGGAAACATCCAATTTGATTACAATTAACTGTTTCAATATGGCTCACGCAGTCACTGCTGGTCTGTGGCAATGACTTGACTACTGGTGAGTTTTGTTCCAGGTTCTTTCGGCACAGAGTCACCCATCAGTTTGGGTGGCCCTGCTTCCTAGAGCTGGGTCTTTATTAGCCTCCACTGGACTATGCTCAGTCATAGGAAGACAGGCACAGTGGCGGGAGGCTGTGTCTAGAAACATTACAGAAATTCTAAGATTTCTATTCTTGACATTTGGCTACAACAGGCAAATTTTACACAAAATTAAAAAAAATCTTTCATTTTCAAGGCATACTAGAGAATGCACCACTGCAAACATCAACATATACACGTCTCAACATACCCTCTGCAGTCTGTATTTGGGCTCATTCTTCTTGGCGTAGTCCAATGAGTCGTAGACCATGGCAAAGCCGGTCGTCTTGCCACCACCAAACTGAGTCTTGAAGCCGAAGACGAACACTACATCAGGGGTGGTCTTGTAGAGTTTGGCAAGCTTCTCCCTGATTTCAGTCTTGGGGACTGTTGCTTTGCCTGGATGGAGGACATCGACAACCTGTGGAAAAAGTATTTCTGTTTTTAACAACTTTCGCTACAATGCACCATTAAACTATGACAACTCAGGATGTTTTCACCTGCCATTAAAATGCATTTTGGGCGACTGGATTGTAATCGGATAATGCTTGACCACAGAAAAATACAGGTGCGAATGCACTTAAGACGCATTCAGGACTGATTGTGATCTGATCGTCCAAACCACCTCCGGGGGCAGTGAGGGTCACACTGACCAGATTGAACACAAATGTAAAAGCAATTTCATTGTCAAAGCAAACAAACAATGGCAAAGACAACAATGGCAAATGCGCAAACGAGAGGGTGTTATTCGAGCTGGTCAGCGATCGCATCTCAATGTTGACACTGTATACACATATTATAACTTGGTGTAAATGTAATCATGTAAATGGCCTGTAAAAGTATGTCTATCCTGTAACGTGACAAAGCTTTGAAGTTTCACACAGGTAGACACCTCAAGGTACACTTACCATTTGCTTCCTCTGAAGCAAGCGGTTTGTCATAAACTTCCGTGTCCTGATTGTGACTGAGTCGTTCTGAAAAACAAGAAATTATTCTTAGGTCACTATGTTTCTCTGTGGTCATGTACCATCACACATAATCAAACCTTTATTACAGACACATCACATTGACTAAGTTACATACAAACGTAATCATGGTTTAAGAATACAAGTCAGCGTCCTACAAAAAGACAACAGTAACAATGTGGGATTCGTAGCGTGTAGTACTAAACCTTGTTTGATTCATTAAGCCAGGAAATGCAAACATGAGATTTCCTAAAACATAAGTTCAACGGAGAATCTTTCCAATAACTCCTACAAAACTAGCAAGCGTCAAGGCCTACAGGAGCAGGTTTGCAAATGCCAAACTAGCAGTGATGTTCACGTCAAGTTATTGTAGTCACGCCGTTAAAACTAATATTTTAAGGCATGTCATATTCCGAATTGATACTAGGTTGCGAACCAAGCAGCCATATAGGCTATATTCCCCTTCTAGTCACCATAGCTTTGAACAGCTCATTAGCCGGTAGTATTCCTTCTGTTTAGATGAGGATTACTAGCCAACTATACCTCCACCTGATATGAACCCAGATTTAAATGAAATCAGAACAATCAGAAGTACAGCTGTTTAATTCAGTGGCTTTAATACAAACGTATGCTAATGACTAGGAATAACGCGGACATCAACTGGCCAACCTCGCCTGCTAGCCAGCTAGCTGACGTTAACTGGCAGGATAGGGATGTGTACAGCTAACAGAAATTGCTACTGACAATGATCATTTCTCACTAATTTACGTCGCATTTCTTTCGTTAATGCCACAAAACCAAAGACATTTTAGCATCGTCGATGCTATCCAACCGCTTTTTTTTCACTTTAAAGGCTACATTACTAACATTAAGGGGACACACAAGGACACTGTAGCTAACGAGAGCCGACATATGAGAAGGCCAGCATTGTTATTAGGCATTAAACAGACAATTATCATCTCAATATGGGAGTTATACCACTTGTCAATGAATGGTGTACCACTAAGTTTAATAAATTCGTCTAAAACAAAAGGATGTTTCTGATAACAACAGATTTTGATAATCATTTATTGCCACAAAACTCACCATCTTGGCGTCGGCTCGCTCAGAGATGTGGAAAAGGAAGGAGGACCTCGAATCGGCCAATGAAATGCCTGAATGGAGGTAAGAGCGGCTTACGATTTGCCTGAGTAAAAATAGCGAGTGACTTTTATAGAATTTAATTTAAGCCTATTTATATCGAAATTATTTATTTATAAGTTGACAAATAACATTTCCTTTCATTTACACTGGTTTCTATGACTACTACACACAATAAAACTGTTCACAAAAAGTGTGATTTATTGACATAAATATAATTATTTAACAGCTTGAACTGATGCCAGTTGAATACATTACAATTCATTGCCCTACATGAAGATTAAAATAATAGTTCGCAGCGAAGCATTAAAATCGCATGCGCTAAGCCTATATAAAACAGTGTTTCCTTATTGGTTAAGTGTAACATCCAGAGAAAGCGCTAGGTGTCAGGCTGTATATTCTGATTCGACATTACTACGTAGCCTACATAATAATACTACTTATAAGTAATAATACTAATACTACTACAAATAATGATACCAAAGTTCTGTAAGTAAGGAATCAACTGTGCATACAGTGTCCTCATTGCGCTAATAGGTCAGTACACTGAAATCAACAATGTGGGCTATGTGGGATGGCTAATGAAAAGCAAAGCGGTGTGAAAGGTAAAGTACTGTTTCATTGCATTAATAACGCTCAAGTAACACCGCAATAATACGCTCAGATGAGGTGTATACACTTCAGTCACACAGTGTTAAAGACGAGTTACAAAACGTCCTTGATATGATTCAGAATAGACAATGATGAAACTCTGTTGAATAACACTTTTTGCTTAGCCAAGCAAGCATGTATAATGTTTTGTAGATGTGTTATGGGACGACCTCTTGGCAATACAATAATTTAGGTATAGTTTTGGATTATCTCTCTTCTCCATAATTACTGTAAACAAATATGATTTGAACAAATATATATTTTGTTTTGGGAGACGTAATAAATCATTCCCAAAGTCAGACAAGAGAAAGTAACCCAACTGAAATTCAAACTGATTTAATTAGTATTGAAATAGTAAAAGGAAGGAAAAATGGTAATTTACAGAGACATGGCAAAAGGTTCATTATGCATTCTTGTCTTCACATGAGCTCTCCACGAACAGGCAGTGCATGAGCAAGGTGCTGTCGCCAGCGGCAACGGAGACGGGCCAGTGACATGTCCTTGGGGTTGTCAAACTCAGAGAAACCCAGCTGGTTGAGAATGGCAAAGACTCCTGCTCTGGCAGCAACCTGTGGAAAGTAAAGAAAAGACTCACTGTTCAATATTGCCAATCAGTCAGCCTTGACACGCTCACAACATGCTATCCATGCTAAATAGGGATTTTGTATATAAAGACCAGTTTAAACAGATTCAAACAAACAAATTGCATGGTGTGGTACATTAAATGTTTGAATCTGAGTGTTCAAAAGATTTTTTTTTTAAAGAAAGATATACAGTATCCTTTCTTGTATTCTACCCTGATTTGGTGTTTCAATAAATATGAGACCTCTTATCAGGTTACTAATGTGACTGTGAGGTTGGCTTATGTGTGGTCACAAGAATGATCCCCACGGCACATGTTTAAACTGAATGGCTACACCACACATCTAGTTGAGGTGGTCGGACAGGTGAATGGAGATGAAATGAGAAGAAAAGACAGGGGTGATCTACTCAGTCTCCACTGAAGCATCTCAAGAGAAGCTCAGCCATAATAACATAAACAACACTGAGGAAAATCTGGGCAGTAACTTTGAACCATTGTACAATTGAGATACAAGAATGAGGGAGATAAATGGCCACCTGGTACATCCATGTACTGAATGGTCGTCTCCAGGAGTCCTTCTTCTCCAGATGGAGGTATGTGTTGAACAGGATGAGGTAAATGTAGCGTTCAAGGTACTGGAGACTTTTCAGCTGCAAAACCTGAGACTCCTGTTCTGTCTTTGCAGCTTTGATCTAAGGAAAAAAATAAATAAAAAAAATGCTGTAGATTTCATGAACTGCCTTTATTACCTAACAGTCCCTTGAAGCACATTCCCTTTAAACAGTTTTGTGTCTGCACAGAAAGCAGCAATCATTCTTCTCCTGTTCTGCAACACCTTGGAGTTTCATTAAAATGTACTATTTTAGAACAAAAGGAATACCTTATTCTAGTAGAGGGTAAAGAGGTGGCTATTTACCAGTGTAATTCATTGCACTTCTGACACTCCCACATGAGTAGTTCCTTTCTCATTCCACAAATACTACAGACTTCACCATAGGTGCTGTGCCATTAAACTGCTATAAAAGGAGACATTATTAACCACTCTGTGGTACTTCAGCTTGTGTTTACACTGCAGACCATAAACATGCCAGACCGTCAACAGGCATGAGAAATTGCAGATATTATTCAGTTAGGATTGATGTTTATTTGTACTCTCCTGACGCAAAATGTGTCAACTGAAGGTATGCAGTCTCACTGATATTGTGCTTTTTAAAAATACCTCTAAAAATGGCATAGTTCCTGCCTGTGAAGTGTATTAAAAGCTAAACTATGGCTTTTTTTGTTATGACCTGGTAATCCTCTACGTACGTCAATGACATTGCCATATGAATCTTGTATCTTTCTATTTTTGACAATCACCTTCAATAACGTACTAGTAATTCGTTTGACACACGTTAACACAGTGTTTTATGCCACTTCAAACTGACCCTTACCACTGGATCCACTAGAACAAGACCAGAAAGACCATTCCTATTTACGTACCTTTATTGATTTTGTGATATGTTCTCTTGAGCTGGAAAAGCAATGTATTTAATGGCTATGCTGATCACCATACAAGAGACCAACTCCAAGTTAAAGCATGCCCACCATACATTGTGAAATGGACATTTTCTAAACTGCACTTGACATCTGATGGTCTCAATGGAACCCTCCATGCAGTATCCCCTATTGGGATGGGCCTGCCTCCTTGAGATGCAACTGAGACTGCAGCAAACTCATCCGACAAGATTCACCATGAGCAACAAAAATGTCATTGAAATCCAGACAATAGAATACTTAGCGATGACTCTAATCTAGTCTAAAATCTAATAGCAAGAAGGGAAATATATTGATTAACCAAATGTTTTATCTAAAAAAGTGAATGTTCAAATGACTTTTATCCATATTGTCCCACCTGTCTGTAAGCGCAGATGATGATCTCTCTCAGGTGGTAATGCATAGGTGTCATGGTCTCACTCACAACGTCCAGCGCCATGTCCACCTCCCTCTTCATCTGATGGCCCTGGGGCAGGAGCCTCACTACCTGCATCACCACCTACACACACACACACACAGGCACGCACGCACGCACGCACGCACGCACACACACACACAGGCACACACACACACACACACAGGCACACACACACACACACACACACAGGCACACACACACACAGGCACACACACACACACACACACACACACACAGGCACACACACACACACACACAGGCACACACACACACACACAGGCACGCACACACACACACACAGGCACACACACACACAGGCACACACACACACACATACACAAAGATTGAGTTCATCTATATCTGTTTTTCTAATAAGGCCTTCTCAAATTGTAAAAAATAGGTAGCTTTTAAGTGCCCCATAATGTGCAGATATACTCTGCTCACTGTAAGACAAACAAGTAAGATGAGTTCCATGTCATTCATGGAAGCAGATCACTAAAGCAATGATTGTCTTGTGCTTGGGTTACCTCAAACTCTCCTTTTGTGTATTTAGCGTGGGGGATGCTCACAATCTGTTCCTCCACTACATCAGGGAAGCCCTACACAAAGAAGGTTGACGTAAGTTATGATACTATCTGTAAATGGCAGTATATTTTATATATTTTTAATTCTTAAAATGGTAACAATGGTAATGTTGTGAGGGGAAACCAGATCTGACGTTGAAGTGCCACAGGGTGAGGGTTGCGATGACCATGGCGGTGGTGGTCCTGTCTTTGCCGTTGTGGCAGCTGAGGACAAATGCAGAGGCCGGGTTCTCAGCTAAGGTGCTCTTCATGGCTTCCAACAGCTCATCAAAGACCTTTAAAAATAAAAATATCTGTTAAAAAAGAAAGGTGAAGAGAGAGGCAACCCTGGCATCTATCCTGACAGATCAGGAGAGTCATGTTAGATTTTAGAGTTCTGTTTCAGAATTAGGAATCATTACTCCCAAAGTCCATCCCCTTGTCCTCGTCGCGGGAGGTGGTAACAAACAAAGTATGGGATTGCCAAATAGGGCGATGTACGGTGGGTGGATTTCTAACCGGGCCGCTACAGTTGCCATGAAGGCCTGCTTGGAATAACCCGAGCCTGCTTAGAATAATGCTGGCTAAAGGGGCTCTGGTGAAGCTGGGTGGGCCAATCCCTCGCTCAGTGGATTTATTGGATTACTGAAAACATCCAGAACAAGTGGATACCAAATCGCATTTGGGGGTCAACAACAGAAGTCATTAGAATACAATAGTTACAGCGTGCTCTGAGCCAATGAATACTCTACAAGAAAGCACATCACCAACAACAGTATAACATATGACATGTCTTTGGTTTAATGCCAGACTAACTTCCTTAGTGTGTATATAACTTGTGAATACATGCCTCTTCATGCGGGGCACAGTGATCTGCCAGGGGGATGCGTCTGTAGCTGAGGCCTGTGTGTGCGCTGCCCTGCTGGCTGAAGATCTCCTGCAGTGTGTGGCAGCTCTTAAACATCCTCATCTGCCTCTCCTGCTCCAACATCACCTCCAGCCACTTCTCCGAGCGCAGGACCTCCTCCGCCAGGGTGTGCTCCAGTTCCTGGGACACAAAGCTGGAGATAACATGGCAGAGAAACACCTAGGGCCCTATTTGACGGGCAATAAGTAAAGAAACAAGCAATGTCTGAACTAAATGTATCATGTGGTGTGTGGGAGCATTGCAATGACCCAGCCATGTTTGCGCTTAGGATCTAGCTTATGGTATTGAATTAGCAAAATGGGTTTGCCATATATAAAAGATAGGCTATTTAGTGAAATCTAACTGTGAAGTACTGCTGTTTGAGATTAGCATAGAGATGTCACCTGGAGCTGGTGTGGGTTCTGTGTGCAGACTCTGATGGGCTTCTCCAGACAGGTGGGTTCTCGTGGGATGAACACCTGGCCATTGCCTTCCACCACCAGCTCCTCCTGCAAGTTGACCCACAGCAGGTGGGCATGCTTCCTCTGCTCCGTCAGGTAGGACAGCACTGCAGACAGAGCCTGAGACAAAGGCAAGGCAGTCATCACGCTGTCACTTAACAACAAATCTGATGCTTTGTCAGTCTGAAATTAAGTATAACATTACTTTTAATTAGCACTACAATACTTTTACTCATCTGCACACCCATTACTTACAACAACAGTTTTGTCCTCTCACATTTGAAAGAGGGGTGGGTTTACACCACCAGTGTGCAGCCACACAGCAGGCCTGAAAGTGTGGAACAGCACATGGCCTTTGCTTTGTTGTTGCGTGGAGATGTTTGTGTATAATCCTACCTCAGAGCCAGGCTGGGTCATGCCGTACACAGCCATTTTGGGGACTCGCCTGAAGTTGGACACTTTCATCTCCTTGGCTGTACTCAGGATGTCTGGCGCTAGATATTCACTTGCTACCTATTAAAAGAATGAGTGAATATGTAAACACAGCAGGGCACAGATGGTGCCGTGTCTGTTTAGCAGCTGGGGCAGCTCATAAATAACAAGACCTCGAGCAGGGGTTCCTGTAATTGGGGTTACAGTAGAGTTCAGGTGCAGGACATCATTTTAAAAAACATATCACTCTCAGTTATACTCAGAAAAAACATTTCCCAATCCAGTTATCAGACAATAAAGTAAAACACTGGGCTCCTTTTGTAAACGCACATGTATTAGGTTTGCCAAGATATGTCTTTAAAGATAACATGATTCGAAAATGAACTGTGTTTTACTTTGTCAACTCATGTGGTCAGTCATAATTTGTAGGCTTATACAATCACAAAAATAAATTTTCTTTCATAATGTAACTGCTCAACTAAGCTCAAATCAACTGACTTTTCCCACTTCTTAAACAGTGAGATGTATTTGCTTATGTGATTTAATCCATTACATTCCTGGGTCATATAGAGGTTATTTACAGAGCATATATTGTGGTTCACTTGTACATGTATCACATTCATCACATTACTGAAGGTAACAGCACATGTAATGTAGTCTTTAAATGGGGCGTGTGGGGGAGGTATTGCTCAGGAGGGGTTCCACATGTGTGCTCTTATGAGCGGCTTTGAAGTTGATCCTCACCAGTACCCTGGTCCCCCTTGTGACGAGGGCTGCTGGTGCAGAGAGCTCTGACAGATCGATAGCGGCTAGCAGGCGGTAGATCCATGCATTAGAGCACATCCACTGACTGAAGTTCATGGCAAATACCAAGGGATACTATTTGAAGAGGATAGATGGGTAAATAGACAGACAGATAGACAGAGAGAGAGATTTTAGTTTTATGTGAAATTGTGAATATTAAATTTGGTCTAGCAAGAGTTGATAAAGTGGGGAATACCTGCTCATGAAGATAGGCATTAAAGACTATCAGGTAAAAGTAACACTCGAGGCTCTGAAGTGTCCTTTGAAGAAAATATCTTTTTGTGCTGTTCCCCTGTGCATCAGAAACACACATTTGAATTCTTATCACGTATGACCACGGCACACAACAAGCCTATCGCTCTGTCATTTTCCTTACCTAACTAAACCTCAGACACCCCTGCTTTATTGTCACATGACCCTGAAATGGAGACTGCAAACCATAACAAACCAAATATACCCAAGACACAGAGGGCCAGAAAGGACAGTTTTGTTATCTCATTATCGTGACAGAAATGATTATGTCCTTGAAATGTGAATCGTAACCTTGTTAGCCTGAAGCTGAAGCGCCTGGTTGTGATTTATATTCCCCTTTCAGGGACATGTGTCAACAAAGGTGAGGTGTATGGGTTAGGGCAGCACGGATCTGAAGCAGATAGAGACATGTGTCAACAAAGGTGAGGTGTATTGGTTACAGCAGCACGGATCTGAAGCAGGAAGTGACCATTGTTCCAATCCCCCAGTGTGATGACCTTACCTGAATCTGGTAATCCTCTCCAATCCCCGCCAGTTTTGTCTTGTTTTCATAGAGTGAATCTTTTATGTTGTGCATCTTTGAACACAAAGCAATTGCAGTGTTCACCTGTTGCAAACAACAAACAGCTTACATTTATTTGACTAAGGACGTACTGTGAAAGTAAATGAGCCAAAGTGTAGTTCTGTTTTCAATGATGGTGAGCATGTTTGCAATGGCAAAGGGACTAATTCACCGTGCTCCCATGGGCACAGTGAAGTCCTCACCTCCTCCAGGACCTGCTGACCTTCTGGAAGTCTACTGGTTAACATCTTTATGATCTGAAACTCAGGCCTGTCTTGTGTCCTCTCTGACCTGCTGGGAAGTGAACAAGATCAAATGCATCAGAATGGGACAGATGTGCACACACATGTGTAAGCTGCGGTGACATCTGCAATGTAAAATCCAATCACACAAGAATCTCACATAGCTTGCTTGGGTGCTCCCTTCAGATGATGCATGACCAATGCACCCAGGATCATGCCCAGGTTGGTGCGTCCGACCCCCACCTGGCAGCTGAAGAGCAGACATGGCAGAGGTCTGCAGGGATCCCTATGAGGAGCCAGGCTGGGGGTCTCCTGAGGGCAACATGGAACAGTTCAGGCTTTGAAGATGTACACCGTTACATGTGTTAAGACATTTGAAGAAAAATGGTCATCAAAGAAAGATAACTCCACGAATAGAACCAGATATTGTTATCAAAATGAAGCAACTTCCTTGGGTCAAAAATGTATGTCTGGAACAGTCATACCCTTAACACACTGATGAAGGCATCAAAAGTCTCTTCCAGAGGTGCTCCTTCCATTGGCAGTGGTAGGCGATAATACCTGTGGCATATCATGGGGTAAAGTCACACTAAGATCATCTTAACCACCATATCATTTCAGACAAAATGTGATATGTTTTGAAACCCATGTTTGAGTCACCTGTAAGAGGGCAGAGTAAACAAGGCTCTCTTGTAGATCTCCTCAGTGACATGGATATCCTCCTCTGACAGAATGGATACAATATGGGGCTCGTCTTTAAAGTGTTCAATGTCATTATAGACGTAGAATGCATTCTGACTCAGTTTCGCAAAGTCACACAACTGCAAATGAAACAAAGAAAATGTGTGTCATTTTCAAAGCATTGTACAGACCCCATTACACGTGTGACTGCATTTTATTCTGTGGACTAAAGCACTCAAAGAGAGGAAGTCCATGCCTACAGACCATGGGATTATGTCAGAAAGCAGGCTGTGTTTGAGGAGACGAATGGAAACGGTCATAAAGCCATTGGATTGCCTCACACCTCTCTCCTGATGGTCAGCTCCAGATGCTCTGGTGTGAGTTCCCTCAGATCGTGAAGGTTCTCGTGGAGGTTCTCCTTTCTCCTGGGCGTGTAGGACACAAAGTCCTGTTCCCCGCGTACAAATACAACCGGCTCCTCCCGGACACAGAAGAAAATAATCTCCTTTTTGGAATTGCATGGAGGTGAAAATGATATTTTAGTAAAATAATTGACGATTTTGATGATGGAATGTTTATTCACAGTCATGAGGAATAAAAATGAGCAAGAGGTCATGTCTTGTGTTGCTCTACAGAACATTCTGTCCACTTTACTGCACGCATTTACAAAACTGAACAGTGCTGACCTCATGACCTGCCCTCTGGAGTCTCTGGAGGACCTGATTGAAACCATGCAGACTGGGTTGGCCCATGCCATAGATGGGGGAGTCCCCTTGAGCCTTGCGGAGGTTTGGGGCCCCGTAGCTTCCTGTGGTGTTTAAGACATCTGTTCTACTGTCCACATCCTGAACTATAAAGTACTCCCCCTGGAGAGGAGAGACAGAGCACAGGAGAAGTGGGACACTCTCTCTATGGGTATGGTCATTCTAAGGAGTCGTTTATTATTTATTATTATTTATTATTTATTATTATTTGACCCCTTCTAAATGTCTTCAAAAGCACAATTCAATAGCAAGGTACTCTTGCTAATCATCTATACAGTTGATATAAGTGAATACATTCTGGTGAACCTGTGGGAATACTCAAGGAAGGTTTTCTTGGTCATTTACATTTACATTTACATTTACATTTAGTCATTTAGCAGACGCTTCTGTCCAAAGCGACGTACAAGGGAGAGAATAGTCAAGCTACGAGCAATAGAACCTGGTGTAACAATAAATGCTACTTTACATAAGAAATATAACAAAATGAAAGAAAGTGCAGAAATGTAACTGCTGTAATTGCAAGTTACGGTCATGTCAGTTAATTGCAAGTTACGGTCATGTCAGTTACTTGCTAAAAAATGTCTCTAAAGCTACTTAACATGCTATGTAGATAATAGGTAGATTGATCTATCTTGGATTTACACACTTCGCATCACATATTTAAATCAAGTGCAGCTCATGACCTTACCAACACAAGGTAATGTTCAGGCATGTTGTCAGATACTCTGCCCACTGTGTAGTTGGCTGGGAGAAGATCATCGTGCATCTGGAACTCCACTCTACAATTATACCTGTTAACACAGTTAACCATGTCTATGAGAATGAAAAGAAGTCAAAAACAAGTTGAATTGAACATGTGCGACTTCTCTTCAATGGTAGTTAATAGATAAATAATAATGCCATCAAAAGATATAATAATAAGGCATCTAAAGGCATAAGAATGTTCCCTTTGAATGAGGTCAAATATATTCTAAAGACATGTTTGTCCTCAGACTTCCACATGTCTCTCCACAAGATGGCACTGACCCTGATCAGTTCTATTGAGCTTTAGTGGTCACTTCATTGATTGAGATCTATGCGGCCATGTTATCTATCAGTATGCCTACAAATTTGTTTGGAGACGCTTGCTGTTTGTCATTTTGCTGATGACAAATGACCTTTGGGCATCCTGATTCCACTCCAATCCTGTCACATCGTGTAGGTTGAGTTCTGAATGTCTCTCCAGCTCTCATGAGTGACTTGATGTTATGAGACACTTACGTGATGAACACTGGGGCTACTTTGTTGGTGATGATGGACTTGGCCTTGCTGTTCAGAAAGCTGACCATCTGAGGGGAGCTGTTGCTAGGGGAGCGTCTGTCTGTAGCCATGTCGTTGCCATGTAGGATGATGCCTTTTTCACGTCTGGAAGAGGTGAATGACTGCGGTGCTGCGCTGGCAGTTGTGCCCATAATGCATGTCCTGATGAACAAAGACACATTTTAAAACAGTCCCAAACATGGTAGGCGTACTAATTCATTAATAGTGGACATCCTCATCATGCAGCACTTTTAACAAGGTTGTCTCCCAGAGAAACGGTTTGCGTTTTGAGTTTTGTTCTATTAATTGTTAACAAAACTGAATGTAGGATAGATGTGAGATTTGGATTTTACTCTCCATCACTAAATTGTTAAAATTATTAACAGTTAAGTATAGTTAAGACACCAAATTGTCATTTGAATTTGTCATTACATTCATTTACATGAAAATGTCAAACAAACAACAATGAACAGAACTGACATAATGTGCCAGACCCATGGCATGGATAAATGCAATATCAGTACTGACATTCTGATGTCCCTCTTCCCCCTCTCCACCATGACCATGTTACATCATGCTGTGGACAGAGCCACTGTGCACCGCTCAGCTATGAGTCACCGCGGAGCCGTGGGAGTGAGAGTGGGCTTCTCCAGCGGAGCGAGCTGCCACATTGACAGCATTGAAGGGTGAAAGGAAAAGAACAGCAACGACTTCAACAGCGAGCAGAGAGGATTGGTTTGAAAATACTTAAGTGAAGGCCAATGACAATTATTATCAAGCATCTACATGTCTTTTTACTCATGCACTATTTGTTTGGAGCAACTGAACAATAGTTCATAAACTTTCCACGGCTGAGTTCTTTGTGCTCCCATTTTGTCTTGGTTGTTTTTTCTTGGTATCAGCCATCTTCCAGTGACCTTTTTTAACAAATCTAAATGCAGTAATTCTATTAGAGGAGGATAGATGTCTTGGTGTAATCCATATTTCTGTCACGAACTAAAGCATCAGACAGAATGAGCTGAAGGAAAGTACAGAATGATGAAGAGATTCTCTGTCTGTCTGTCTGTCTGTCTGTCTGTCTGTCTGTCTGTCTGTCTGTCTGTGTGTCTGTCTGTCTGTCTGTCTGTCTGTCTGTCTGTCTGTCTGTCTGTCTGTCTGTCTGTCTGTCTGTCTGTCTGTCTGTCTGTCTGTCTGTCTGTCTGTCTGTCTGTCTGTCTGTCTGTCTGTCTGTCTTTCTAATCTTTGTCTCACACTATATCTCTGCCTTCTTATTTGTCCCATGGTCCAACCCCTGTTGGGCATCTGGCGGCCTGACGGTAGAGTGGGTTGGATCAAGTATTCAGAGGGACAGCCTTCTCACGAAACACACCACAGATCAACCCCCAAATGCCCCGTACCAGGCTATAGAAGTTACAGATATAAATACTTAAAGGCAAAAGGTTGTACATATTTGAGCTCAACAGCCAAACAATACACCAGGACTGTGTACAACCACCAGAGTATTTACTTTGAGTGCACATAGAGAACAGACCATGAGGAGCAAGTAGCTGAATTAGACAAAAAGTGTATTGGATTGGAATCGCAGGCTGCGTTGTTGTGTCTTGTTGTGTCAGACTGCGTTGCAAGTATCTTGTGAAATGCATAATGTAGCAAAATGACAAATAAATGTAATGAATTCTCAGTCATGTGACAAGGTTGAATATATTCATGGGGTAAATAAGTGTATGAGCCTCTGGAGGCATGTGCAGCTTGCTGGTAACTTGCAGTTTATAGTCTGATCACTGAGAAACCAGAGGCCTGGAAAAAGATTTCCCTGGTGAGGGTGGACTTCCAAATCTGATTTCCAGTACTGTCCCTTGGAACAGACAGTATATGGGCATGAATTGCCCTGACATGCTAGGGTGTATTATGGTGAGACCTGCTCACTGATATAAGTGCAGCAAAAGTGGTGATTTTTCATTTTGATAAAATTTAATTTATGGCCATGAATGTTGATTACATGAAGACCTGTGGTCGGGGGTTTGTTGTTATATCATTAAATAAAGACACATATCCTAGGTTTATTTACATTTTCAAAAGTCACAACCTGATGTATTAGCATGCATTCATATGTAAAATATGTACTGTTCAGCGTGTGAAAGAATTATGGTTCTCACTCAACACTGTGGCCCCCCACCCCCCCCTTTCCCCTTCCGAGAGTATATTTCACAGGAAAAATGGGCATGGAAAGTCAAATTATATGTTCAAGATACTTCCAGAACTCTAAATCTGTTTTAATACAGAAACTTTACTTAAGTGGTGGCCACAGCAGATGCATCTGAACAAAATGTTATATTTAAATGTTTCCTTCCTTAAACTACATACATAAACACGGATATCACAAACTCAGGGCCCAGTCCAATCCAGATCAAACCTCAAGAACACTCAAATAAAGTCATTTCAAATCAACCAGACAAGAAAAGTGAACATTTCAATATTACTTAAAATGCTGCCAGTTCATCAGACAGAGAGAGAGAGAGAGAGAGAGAGAGAGAGAGAGAGAGAGAACAAGAGAGAGAGAGAGAGAGAGAAAGAAGATGGGGTTGGGAGGTACATCACCTGGCTCTCTCTGCTCTGTCTCCCACCATCCAGTCTCCCTGTGTTTAGGCGTGCCAGCTGAGGAAGATAAACAGTGGCAGCGGCCGGTGGAGTGGAGACTCACTGAGACATGGTCCTCTGCTCTCCCTCCTCACAGGTGAGCTTCCACCGTGTCTATTCCCACTGGCCCAGGAGCAGGTACTGACAGACTGGCATTGTGAGGGCGCTAGACGCAGAGCCTGCTGCTGAGACAGAGGGCACAGAGAGCTGGAACCCGACAGAGCCACCATCCACCTCACTTGTGCATCTCCTCAACAGACAGACGACTGGGGCGATGAGAGGATGTGTGGGAGGACTCTTTGAGAACTTCTCTCTCTCTTTCCATCACACACACACACACACGCCTGGCCAATCACCCACTCAATCTCCTGGCAACAGACCATGTAAAAAACAGCAGACCCTAAGCATATACTCACCACACTCAGAATCAATAGCTTGCATGACAAGGGTCTGTTTATTTTGAAGGGTGCCTGAATATGAGTAAGTGTTTCCACATATAATTAATTTATTGGTGTTAATAAATCTATATCTAAAGTTGCAACAGATGGATTATGTTGATATTGCATGAGAATGTAACATATAGCTGAAAAGATTATATGTATCTATGATAAGTAAAACTGGCATGAGACATGTTCTTATTTCAGAGTTCAGTATTTTACCCTGTGTCCATGATTCTCACACACAGAAGAAATTGCGTTAAAACATTATCCCCTGTCATTAAAGTCCAAACTGTCCCTGTGGAAAAAACATGGGAGACAAAAATATAATTTAAACATAATCCATTACTCTATCACAGCCATTGGTTTAAAGGGGCAAGAAGGACATGCATGGTTTTAATGCTCACAGCGCCAGATAATGTGCATATTGTTATTTGACCTAGTCATCGCTGTAACACATCAATGCACTATTCGTCTATGAGGGAAGGAGGGCAGCCCTGTAGAATAGTCACCACTTACTAAATGATGTTCATGAATATAATCATGGTTGGAGGCCATTTTTAGCTTGGCAGTTTCTCCTGAAGACTCCCTTCCTTTCCACATACTGTCCTGTTGTTTATATAAACACCTCTTTGGCATCCCACATACCTAACCCTACCCCTATCCCATGCTTGCCATGAATCCTCCTCCAGCAGGGTGAACAAACAAACCCTCAATCAAATATTAGCAACCGCACGTGGCATTTACGCCATTGATTTAACTGCTGCTTCCTAAGAGGCTATGTCTTTCATGTCACAAAAGGACTGCATGCTCAAACTAGGCCTACGGGCAGATTTCCAGTGAATACAGCCTGTTGCCATGGGTTTCCAAGCAACCAGTCACTCTTCACACAAGTCCTTTATATAGTTTGATAATACCAAGCTCCAAGAGACAAGTGACTCAGGGGGAAATAACCTTTAAATGCGATCGATCCCAGGGTTGTTTATAGGGTTGTAACTCAAACTATATTTAACTATATTTGAAAACCTACAGCAGGGTGGCTAATGATAACGTGTATTTTACCCTCAGTATGAAATGAATTCTGTACTCCACAAGCCAAGAAATAGGTATATTGCCATTGAAATTAAAACCCTCCTGTGGAGTTTGCAGTTCTGCTGGGCCCAAAAGATTGTTTTTTTTAGAGAAACATACGGATTTTTAGAACATAAGGATTTCTGTAAAAAACTGAACAGATGTCAACTAAAAGCATTATAGACAGTATTTATGGTCAATATTTGCAATGTACATCTTCCAGATGGCATCTATTAACAAAGGTGCCACTCAGGTTCCCAGCAGACATTGAGTAGTTTCACTCAGCATGGTGGGAACATGAGGGAGAAGACAGATTCTCATCCATCAAATATGAATGGTTGGAACTGCGTCTGAGTGTGCAGTCTCAGACATTAAAGGGCATCTGTTTTTCATGTGCTTATCTATCATCACCACATTTGCCATTCACCTACAGAAAGCACACATTGATTACCTCTGATTGATTATTACATGATCCATTTCTCTTTTAGTAAACATTGAAAACGGGTCCAAAAGCCCCCCCCCCCCCAACACCACAGCAGGATGAAGTGACTGAAAGCTACAATTGTTAACACAAGAGTTCTCAAGGTACAGACTTGTAGCATCACTAGCCGTGGCTCACTATGCCTCCACCTCCTCGCTGATGACAATGACATATTGACAAAAGGTTTCTTGCAAGGCTGAGTTCCGATCTCCATATGACGATAGCAACTTTAACTCAAATAAGACAAAACATGAGGGCTGTTATGAAGGATCTTTATTGATCTTGGTGTAACAGTGTCCAATGGCATTGGCGTTTCACTGAAAATTAAAAGATAATTAAGGGCTTTGAACAAAAACAATTTAACAAATATTTGTTTTAATCTCATATGCGACATGATACAAAATCTTGGAGTTTACAGGCCCTCAGCATTTTTCAAAAATCCATCTCTGATACTTCTGAGCAAAACAAAAACAAAAACAAAAAACCCCACAAGGCAGCTAATGATTTTGAGTTTATTCACTCAAGTCTGAAATCTGAAACAAAACACATTTAACCTGATTATTCATTTACCAAACAAAGAGAGAAAATGTATCTGCTCCAGCATGGTGGACCACCTTTAGTATTTTGATTGAAATGGAGGAATTACACAGTTTTCCTTAGGCTAAAGATGACCCATAGTACAGAATCTGAATATTGTTTGGCTTCTTATTTTCTAATAAAGTGTTGGATGGATCATAACTGAAATCCTTTGTAGAAATCTTAACACAAGAGCTACAAGAAACTTCAATCATTCAACAAACAAAAAAAATATCACATTACACTTCTCACAGCGGAACCAGGAAAAAAAAACATATTGTCAAACTAAAGAAGTTATTCTCCAAAAATATAAAGATTTTCTCAGATAACAGACACAAGAATGGCTTGATCTTTGCCTCAAAGGAGGAAGAAAAGATGCAGGTGAGACAAGAAATTCTGGGGAGGAATTCAAAGAAGCCATAACTTAACAGATGAACTTCCTTAGTGAAGTAAGGCATGGGGAAAGACACGTAGCACGAGTGTAAGAAGAGAAAGCGCTCAGCAAGTGGAAAACAAATCGGACAAAGCACATATGGTGATGTGTTGATCGCTGTAAAGGAGACATGGGGGTCTTACCAAAGCCATCTTTCACTTTGACCTCCTTTGCTCCTCTTTCATATATGACTTGGATAACTATACAGTATTTACTCAATTTTAACTCATCTGGATAGATTTCTACACAGAAAGGTGATGGGGAGTAAGAGGTCAAATGCATAGAGGAGAGTTGGAAAAAAATTCAAGTTTCAAGTCAAATCAAAATGTTTGAAATTAATTTAAGTGTCAGGTCACTTTGGAGAGCTGTTTACAGTGATAGGAGTTGTTTTATCTTCAGTTACTCAACTGCCCATTGACTGGTGGTCTTTCAGTATTCTATTCATCTACAGAGATGACCTGACAACATTTCAGTGCTTTCCTACCTCTGACGCAGTATTTAAAGTTTGAATATAATGTAGAAATTTGTTTTAAATTGGCTTTCAACTGATTTTAGAGTGACATTTTATATAATCAAAACACTTTTCAACATGTCAAAGAAGTCTATGGTCTATATACACACTTTAAGTGCATTTTAAGGCCAGCTCTTTGTGCCACCTCATTGGTGTGTTACTCAATCCACCACCCATGAATTGTCTTCAGATTTAACAAGCAATAATTGAAAGGTTCCCTTTCCCTTGACATGTATGACAGTATGTGTGAGGATGATACTTAAAGTATAACAATAATGTTCTTCAAATTGATTTCGCAAAAATAGAGGCAAATCATACGTCTAGTGGGGCTTCTGTCACATTCTTGGTATTTTATGAAACAATCTGTTAAAAAATGTTTTTTTATCTCAGACACAAATATTAACTAAAAAAGTGTCTTTGTTCCACAGATATTTCCGCAGTTTTGTGGGGTATAAATGGTGGTACACAGTGGGAACGTTTGGAGTTCCACACCATTCCCAAATATTTGTATAAGGTCCATAGTCACCATACCACAGGTATGAAAGGGGAGGAGAATGCCCTGTTAGAATTACGTCTGAACTGAGATTAACTTGGTTTATTGCCTAACATCTTCAATCAAATATGAATAACTGAATATTCCTACAAATAGATGTCAAACTCATACCAGGGAGTAATGGGCATAACAGGCTGGGAATGACAAAGGAATGTGCTGCTGTTCATGGACCAGGAACAGCTGATTAATGCTGATCTCCCAAACTCACCTGAAAGACCCTTAACGGACTACAAAACAGAATTTATGGGTACTGTTTTGGGGAATGGTCTTATATTTTTGGGGATCAATTTACAAATACATATATGTGACAATCAAAATATGAATGTGTACCATAAATGTCCACTCAACTCATTCACTCATGGACTAGACAGGTTCTTAACAAAAAAAAACAATGTGAAAAGAAAGTGTTATCTAGCAATAAAATGCACCATGACAGTAAAACAGATTTTGAAACTGATTTTTTTTCTTGAACGTTACTTCTGGGCACTTTTGTCACTCATTCCCTTAGTTTGTGGCCAGGAGGCAGGTTTACTGCAGTGGCCCTGAAAGCTAAGGAAATGGAGACAACATCTAGATTAGTTTTCCCGGCCTGCAGCAACCTAGCAAACTGACAGAAGTCAACATTAATCCCCTTGGTTTCTACAGAACCCGGCAGCTAAAGAGAAAGCTAAAGGAGATGGCTGAGGGGGGGTCATGACATTGGTTTCTACAAGCCAAGCCACTGGCACATCTGTACCAGGTTCATTCTTCTTAGTTCTTCATCTTGATTCTCCTTCGCTCAGATGTCCATCTCGAACTGAGCATCCTCACCTAAAACACAAGGTCGTAGAAGACAATCAGAGCAGCGTTTCATTTCTAAGTCAACACAGTACCAAGGCATATCAAGGTAAAGCAGCTTCCAGAGAAGGTTAATAAACATATCAAGGCCCAATCTCACACACTGTGAAACAGACACTCATTGACGTGTTTTCCTTGATTGAAATACAACTTGGCAGAGACTAAATGTTACATCTGCATCGTTCTTTCTGCTTAGCCTGGTCACCGCACAGAAAAAGTTCTGAAGGAATGTAAAAAAGACTAAAAACTTTTGGAGGGTAATTATGGAAAATGTTTCTGGTACAATAACATTTGCTTTTACAACAGAGCTATAACAACAGGCTAACCTATACCTGGCTTGGTGTCATGTTTTTTAATGTTGTTAGCCACATTCTTCTTATTCTCATTCAGGACTTTTTGGCTGGTCACCCCTGGGATGATGGGCAGGTGTGCTGGGGGGGTCTGGGCTATGGGGGAGTTGCGTCTGTCCAACAGGAACTTACGATCATAGATGATCCGGGTTCCTGCACAACAATGGAAATGAACCACACTGTAAAACACACCTGCAATGCAACGCCAAGAAAATGCTTTCCGTATCTATTCAAACAGTGCAACAACCTTTTCTGTATTTCTTTTGCAAAAAAACCTGACTTTTAGGGCTTTTTTAGTGTAACATGTGAATTGTGGGAATGTAATACGTTATTGTCTTTATAATCCAGACTTTACAGATTTGCCATCAATTATTTGTTTCAGGTTTGTAGAACATCATGTTTTATGTGCTCCTTCGCAAATTCTATTTAGTCAGTGTGTGTACTGAAAAGAGATGCATCAAAGAAATAAAGAGTAGTGTACAAACCACCAAAGGTCTATGCAACAACAAAATGATGTTAAAGCTATTCACTCATGTATATAATAAACATGAATATAATAAAGGATTTGATTCACCTTGGATGCAATTTTTACCTTTTTTAGCTTTTCACCAGCCTCATTCCCACGTCAAAGCTATTTACACCCAGACACGGATCGGTATATCGCCTATTTCAAATAAGTAGTACCAAAAGAAAAGCAGACCAAATGATAATGTCTTTTTCAGAATGCCTGGTGTGATTTGCTACTAGTCAAGCAGTACAGATTGTTGACATGGTCATGAGCAGCAGATGAAAAAGCGCTAGAGATAGCCAATCGGGATATTTCCAGCAATATGACAAACATGGGGATTTTAAAAAGATAGCCTTTAGCCTATTTCTGAACAATACAAGTAAGATTTAAACACTCATTAAAATGAAATTGAAGTATTTTTTGATGCTATATGGTCATATATATATACAATATATTTAAATGAGGAGTAGTGAGCGAGTGTTGAGCAGTAGTGTGTGTGTAGTGAGTGTGTAGTGAGTGTGTAGTGTGTGTGTAGTGAGTGTGTAGTGAGTGTGTAATGTGTGTGTAGTGAGTGTGTAGTGTGTGTGTAGTGAGTGTGTAGTGAGTGTGTAGTGTGTGTGTAGTGAGTGTTGAGCAGTAGTGTGTGTGTAGTGAGTGAGTTGTGTAGTGAGTGTGTAGTGAGTGAGTGTGTAGTGTGTGTGCAGTGTGTGTGTAGTGAGTGTGTAGTGAGTGTGTAGTGTGTGTGTAGTGAGTGAGTTGTGTAGTGAGTGTGTAGTGTGTGTGTAGTGAGCGTGTAGTGAGTGAGTGTTGATCAGTAGTGAGTGTGTAGTGTGTGTGTAGTGTGTGTGGTGAGTGTGTAGTGAGTGTTGTGTAGTGAGTGGGTGTGTAGTGAGTGTGTAGTGAGTGTGTAGTGTGTGTGCAGTGTGTGTGTAGTGAGTGTGTAGTGAGTGTGTAGTGAGTGTGTAGTGAGTGAGTTGTGTAGTGAGTGTGTAGTGTGTGTGTAGTGAGTGTGTAGTGAGCGTGTAGAGAGTGTGTAGTGTGTGTAGTGAGTGTGTGTTGAGCAGTAGTGAGTGTGTGTTGAGCAGTAGTGAGTGTGTAGTGAGTGTGTAGTGAGTGTTGATCAGTAGTGAGTGTGTAGTGTGTGTGGTGAGTGTGTAGAGCAGTAGTGAGTGTGTAGTGTGTGTGTAGTGAGTGTGTAGTGAGTGTGTAGTGTGTGTTGAGCAGTAGTGTGTGTGTAGTGAGTGTGTAGTGAGTGTTGTGTGTGTGTAGTGAGTGTGTAGTGTGTGTGTTGATCAGTAGTGAGTGTGTAGTGAGTGTGCAGTGTGTGTGTAGTGAGTGTGTAGTGTGTGTGTTGATCAGTAGTGAGTGTGTAGTGAGTGTGTAGTGTGTGTGTAGTGTGTGTGTAGTGAGTGTGTAGTGAGTGTGTAGTGTGCGTTGAGCGAGCGCAAGTTACAGCCCCACATTTTTGAGCATACAGAGCATATGCTCCCTCAAAGAGATGCTTTTCTGCGTGCAAATACTGTTCTGTGTGCTTACAGAGCAGAAATGTTTCCTTGCGAGGATGTGAATGTTGAAGTGTTTTCAAGCTACGTCACAATTGCTTCCTTTGGCCTGCTAGCATAACAGTGAGTTAACTAACCAAACAGATGTTAGTTTGGCAGCTACTAGAATGCAATGTGACTATATGGGCTGTTTACCGATTATAAACCAAAACGACAGTGATAGACAAATAAAATTTTATATCTGGCCTGTGCTGTAATTGATCAATCACTCCAATGTTTAGAATTAAATATCTTTGCAGGCTACATATCTTACCTCGGAGTTGCTGGCAAGAGTGCTAACTTTAATTAGTTAGCTGTCGATATTCATTTGAAATATAGGCCTTAATTAATCCAGAGGCATGCTAATCTGACAATTACAGCTGCAAATCTGGGCGAATCTTAGTTGTAGAAATACTAGATATGTCTCTGGCTGAAGTGTTTATGACGAGTTGGTGCAAAGCAGAAAAGGTTATCTGACCTAGTCACCAAGGGGAATGGAGGATGTCTCTCCCAGAGACGATAATATTGAAAATGTGTGTTATTACAAACCAAAATGGCAGTGACCGACAAATGAGATGTCATAGCTGGCTTGTGCTGCAAGTCTAAATATGATCAACTGGCTAACTTAGTTGAGCAGTTATGAAGACAGCTACTTTGACACCACTTTGAGAAGTGCCAAGACCATTGAATCGAAAAAAATGCAGATCCTGCATCCATTAGAGACAGATAACATCCCCCCATTCATTTTTCAATAGGAAAATAAGCTATTAAAATGTCTAAATTAATGAGAGGGCCTATCAAAAAGCTGCGCATGAATGCACTAGTATACACAGCATAAGGATGGACCTCAGTGCCGCAATGGAATTGACATGGTAAAACCCATGGGAGTTTTAGCTCTGCTAAAAATGAGTGGAATAATAATAACTAGATGTGCATTTCCTGAAGGAAATACCAGTGCTTGCAAAGCAAATAAAAAAGTGAAATAAAACTAGACTTGCATTTCCTAGAGAAAATACCAGTGCTTGCAAAGCAAAAAAAAATAAAAAATTAAGTACAGGACAACAATATTTAATGCAATTCAATGCATTCAGAAAGAGACAAAGGAGAAGGCAAAAAGTAAAGAGGAGAGAAGGGTGTGTAAAGACAAATGACTAGGGAGCCACTATGGTGGTCAATGAGGTTCCTATGGTGCTGCTAGGGTAGTTGGGGTTGTTGCTGTGATCACTATCTATCTACTATGGCACTTTGAGCTGCATGAAAGGTGCTATATAAATCAAGTTTATTATTATTATTATGGTTGCTATCATCACAATGGCAATAAGAGTGGTTTGCTAAGCTGTATAGTAGTTCAGGTGGTTACTAGGATGTCACTATGATAATCAGGGTTGTTTCTAGGGTCTTTGCACAGTAGCTGAGGTGGTTGCTATTGTGGTTGCTTGAGTGTCACCAAGTTGGCCAAGGTGGTTGCTATGGTGTTGCTATGCTAAATGAGGTGGTTGGTATGGTGATTACTAGGGTGTCGCTACGGTAGTTGTGGTGGTCACTGTGGAGGTTACTATGGTTGTTTAGATGGTTGCCACGAGCATGCTGCTATGGTAGTCAAGGTGGTTCCTAGGGTGTTGGTATGGTAGTTGAGGTTGTTGCTAGTCATTGTGGTTGCTATTGTAACTCAAGTGGTTGCTATGCTGGTTGCTAAGGAGTTGCTATGGTAGTCATCGTGGTTGCTAGAGTGTTGTGCATCAGAAAGGAAAGGGGATAGAGAGAGAGGGTGCGTATGCTTGGCTTTATACGTTGGAGCTAGGGGGAAAATGGCAAGATAGAGAAAGAGGGACAGACAAATTAAATATAAGAGTGAAGATGGCAAGGAGAGAAAATTGAGTGATGCACAGAGATTGAGAGAGAGTGTTCAAAAGAGGAGATGGATAGGGATAGATATGCACAAACAGAGAGGGTGTGTGTGTGAAATGCTTGGCTTCATATATTGGAGTTTAAAAAGAGAGAGAGAATGAGACAGAGATGATATGCAAATCAATGGAATAAAAGAGTGAAAAGGCTGTAGAGGAAAAGACAAAATAGAGTGATACTCAGAGAGCTGAGAGGGAGAGATAGATAGAGCGATAGCATGAAGTTCTGGAGAGAGAGGGAATGAGTGAAAGTGGGAAAGAGAAAAAAGGGCATGAGGGAGGAAGGAGGTGGTTAGAATGATCGATAGATAGCGGAAGATATAGACATGATATGGGAGAAAGGAAAAAAGATGGAGTTGAGAATAGAGACTAGAAAATCAGAGAAAGGAGACATGAATGACAAAATAAGTGGGGATTGAATGGGTTGGCTGGTTTTATAATTTGCTTTGCTATGGTCTAAGCCAGTGGTTCTCAAAGTGGGGGGCGCGAACACTCTCCAGGGGGGGCGCGATGTCACAGACGGAGAAAAAAAAAAACTACCGCCGACCTGTCACTGGTTAGTGAAAGCTCCCTCAGTGGCGAAATGCAAGGGGCTGGACTGACCCAAACAAATCAAATACGGTTTTGCTCCTGATCCACCAATCAAAACGGAGTTTTTTCATTTGAACGCGAGTTGCACCTAAGTTTCCGAGTATAAAAAAAAAAAACGCAGGCATTGGTAAGCTCTCACCCTGAGATGACTCTGCAGAGTTTGTTCAATTTCTCTTGTTTCCTGTATCATTCAGATATTCATTGCTTTATAAACAGTCTTTTTAAAGACTCACTCCTTCCTTAGTAATACCTTACTGCGCTTGCAGTAGGTCTATTCGTAGCCTATTCTAAGGAGTAATTTGCCCCAGTCTTTTGAAAAAGCTCGTAGCCCCGAGAGCTAGCCTAGCTAGCTACCTTTTCCCAACTGCAGCTAGCCCTTTTCTCCTTAACACCTACCTTTATATTTTTGTATCATCCACCGTGTTGCAACAAATAAAACACCAGCACTTGAATACTATTTTGTGCTGTCCCTGTCTACATTGTGTACAGTTAGTTTTGTTAGGAATCATTGCCTAGCACAGCCTTATCCTTATCCATGTCGTTCACTACCACACATACAAGAACACGACGTTGAAATTAGAACCTTATTAACTTCACACACACTGTATCAGCAAACAAACACAACTATGGACACGTTTCTGATTCGTAAAAGTCAGAAAGAGAAGCCTGTGGACTTCTTTAAACATGAACGTGTTCGTCCAGCAACAACGAACCACCATCTCCAAGCAGTGTCTGGAGGCATCTTATGTAGTTGCTCATAGAATTGCTAAGCTTGGCCAACTCCATACAATTGCCGAAACACTGATTTTGCCGGCCGCGCAAGACGTGTAGAATAGAAGCTAAACTCAGCGCAATACTTATGTCAAATGACATTGTATCACGCCGAATATCAGAAATCAGTTTGGGTCCTATTTCAAAGAGGACTACCGTTCATTCGCCTAAGTTCGGGATCCATTTCTCTGCTCAGCAGACGAGCTGTCAATAGACATGAAAGAGCAATTGAAGAGTGACAGTAGACTTAAGCATCTCCCCTATTTCGTCATTCTGGATAGCAATGATCACCTTTGCGACATAGCCTTAAAAATGCTCATCCTTTTCGCGTCGACATATTTGTGCCAGGCAGGCTTTTCAAGACTGACTGCGCTCAAAACTAAATACCGCAACCGCGCACAGATCGAGGATGACCTGAGGATATGTTTTCAAACATTGCCCCAAGATTTGAGAACCTTTGCAGTGCAAAGCAGGCTCATGTCTCACATTGACAGACCTGTAGGATTTTTTTTGTAAAGATCACAAGAGGCCCATAATAATAACAGTATCCAAATTATAGCAATAATAACACTAATTATTATTATGATAATAATACAATAATAATAATTGGTCGATAGTCATTAATTATAATAATAATAACATAATGATGGTGATAATAATGAATAGCCTACTAATAGGCCTACTATTACTGATAATAATAATAACAATAGTAATAATAATAATAAATAGTTATAATAATTGTCTGTATGGGCCTAACAATAGCCTAACCTTGACATGTCAGGCCTATCAATAACAATATGCTATCTATCTATCTATCTATCTATCTATATATGGTGGTGTAGTTGAGGGTGGTGGCGGCGGGCCGCGCGCTGGGGGGGCCCCAACTACCCCTAACCAGCTTTGGGGGGGCCCAGCTTGCAAAAGTTTGAGAACCCCTGGTCTAAGCTACTGCGCACTGCACTACTGTTTTCATACTTGATGCAAGTGTCTCAAGTTCTTGATCTCAAGTTTCACTCAGGCAGGTGAACAAGCTGAATTGAATTACCTCATCACGTTTGTCAATACCCTAGATTTTGAATAGTTCATTTATCTGTTTAAATGCCACACCACTAGACCACTCAAACTAAAAACAGGCCTAACTGAAATAATAGGGAATAGATTTTATCGCAAAAGCTTAAATATCATAATATCAACTTAAAGTGCAATAAAAAGCAAACGTGTAACTGTTATGACATGTTCTAGTTGAGCAGTTAATGACGTAACACAGCATCCGGTTTTACTGGTTTACAGTAAGATCACAATTCTTGCTTCTGTTGGAGTAATTACGCATCCTCACAGTAATTTGGCTTCGCAAAACCTGACAAATGCTGTTGCAACTGCCCTGATTAATTTACTTCATTTGATAAAGGCATACGATGTGTACCATAATCGACATGGAGATTATCAACACAAAACAACTGCCAAGTGGAGGGATAACAATATAGAGCCAGATGTCATACAGTGATCAATCTCATTGTTATAATGTAACGATCATGCTTCTCAATCACTGCGCTGCTGCTCGGCCAATCAGGTTCTCTAAACCGACAACGGCGCAAGGCTTTGTTTTTGTTTTGAACGCGGCTAGGCTTGTATACCATCAGGCACAGGCCACATTGTTGTGAGCCCGCAGACGATACAATTAACCATGACAATCGACAGAACAACGCGTCCCAGTTACCCGACATATACAAATCAGCATATGTTTGCATTACCTCCCGGAGTGGTGGAAAATAAAGTGCCTCCAGGGGTGGTGCAATAATCATGAGGTAGCTGCGTTGTGTCGCTGATCAACACCGTTCTGGTCGGGATGGCCCGGCTCTCACTAAGCTGACGACTGGACGACATTGCATTAAACAATCACAAAACAAGTAATAGCAAACTGAAAATGTTTGGCTATCTTGCGGGAAGTTGGTATCCCGAACCCGTTCCCCTCTCTTTTCTCTCCGAAAACCTTTCTTGTCGTTCAGCTCGCTAGCCCAGCCGTCAGCACGGTTCCCTCCCTCCGCCAGGCAGGAAGCGCAGCAGCTGTAGAGGATATGAGGTCATTTGCAGGCGGATCACGTGTTCAGTTTCCTTTATTCTTTTTATTCTATTCTTTTTTATTCGTGCACCTTACTTTATGCTTTTCAAGGGCGTAGGTTTGCATATGGTCCATAGGGACTAGTCACGACCAAAGTTTGGGGAAGACACAATTGTCCCCACCAATATTTAGTTAATTTGAATTGCCTGTTAGAAAAATATATTTTGCACAATATATTTGCAAACTCATTCGTATTATTATCTATAGCCTACTATGTTCGTCGCCCAGAAGAGTGAAAAATAAATTTCCAAGTTTTCCAATGCGCCCTCGAGCCTGTGGGACAAGATGCTGTAATTTCATTGGCTTAAGAGGCTCACGTTCGCAGCACTTGCAGAAAGAGAGCTGGCAGTAGTCTGATACGGGAAGCTACTAAATATGCCAGGAAATAATAAAGCCTAATATTAGTATTTCGTTTGGTGTCAGCATTGATATTTTTGACCCTTTTGTGCTTTGTAGATAGGAAAATGCCACCAAAAAAGAAAAGACACATCCGAAGTTTTTTCACCACCCATAGAGTAAGTAGCTATCAAGAAGCCCAGGTCGTTGTTAGTTACCTACACAGTGCAAACCCACCCATTCTACAATGAAAACATGTTTTGAAAGTTGTTAGTGTAGAGCATGTAACTTTTGCTTGCATTAATCCAAGCGTCTGCAATTGTCGTGGACAATTCTAAGAGTTCTCAAGAAACTTCTCAAGGCAAACAGGTGTGAATATACTGAACGGTTTATTTCAGAGTAGTTAACTGCTGCTGAGCTGGTCCATGCAGCATCTCAAAACCCTAAGCGTAAGGCAAGAGCGATCAGGCAGTCTAACTCAGGACAAAGTTCCCGAGCCCTTTTTTATAGATCTAGCCACCTCTTTTCTTCCCTGTACCCTTCTTGCTTACCTAATCAGAATTAACCACATCGAGAACCTTTGTTACATCTACAGCGTGCATATTGCACAGTTTCCTGTGTGTATGGAGTCTGGAGACTGACTATCTTGTGGCCTCTTGTGGCTGAAGTGTCTTAGACTAAGAGGAACCTGTGACCCCGTCATGGCCTCTCAGAAAAGGTTTCTCTGCCACGTGGTTTATCAGAAAAGGTATCTCTACCACGTGATTTATCAGAAAAGGTAACTCTGCCACGTGGTTTATCAGAAAAGGCCCTTCTGCTGTGTGGCAGCCTTCTCATCTAGCTGCTACTTCTATCTGTTGAGATGTCCATGTTCCAGTACCAACAATACACACATTATTCAACAATACAGTCGAAAGTAGGAAAAAATACGACACAATCTTTCGACCAGTGTGTTAGCAGCAGCTGGTCTTATTGAAGCCAGAAGGATAAAGCTAATGTGCTTACATAATGGGACCATGCTAGACTAGTACCAGCAGGCTAGCAACTCAAAAGTGATATTAACTGGTGATAAGTTAGCCTATATGATCCCTTGGATAGTACTAGGTCTATCTCTGTTCCCTGTAATCTCTCGACCAATGTCAGCAGTCAACTAAGCATGGTTAGTGTCTGTATTAAATTGATGAATTACTGTGCAGGAAAAACGGCAGCCTGGAGCTACCGATGTAGAGCAGGGCGATGATGAATCAGCATCGGGGTTTCAGGTGAGACGTTGAATTGTCCATTTTCCACAAGTTAGTACACAAATGTTAATTTATTTTAATAAAGTTTAATAAAGCAGTGCCCCTACCAATGCTGAGACCAAACCAGGGCCGGCGATTGCTATAGGCGAACTAGGCGACTGCCTAGGGCGACAAATGGGTTGGGGGCGCCCTCTAGCGTCGCCCTTGGACCTACTTCCCATTAATCATAGTTAGAATAACAAGCAAATAAAAACATGTTTATTAATCATGATCATCCGAGGGCGCCCCTTCAGCCCTACGTTTACTTCAACCTGATTTTTAGATTGAATTGATGGTTATTGTCGATAGGGGGGGCGGTTGCGTTAAGTTACGTTAGTTATGTGAGGGCTCCTGCACATTGCCAGGGTGGGGTGAGCCGTGAGCGTGTCAGCTACGTGACATTCGCAAAAATGAAGCGGTCAATACCATCTGGAGCACAGGGACGAAAACGAAGAAAGGAAGAAGAGGAAAAGAAAGCCAAGTATAGAGGTAAGTCTTCTCATCTCAGCCATTAAGGTGTCAAACGAAATACATGTAGTATTGTGCATCACCTAATATTGGACGTTTCATTGCTGTCACTTAGGCTAGCTATAGCTAGCTAGCGACTGTTACTTTGCTAATTTGCTACGTAGGCTATTACTAGCAAACGTAACTTCACTGATAACCTACATGGATGTAAATGTCAAAAGACCAGTATCTGGATAACGTATGCTAGTTATGAAAAGTACAGTTGCTGTCTACATTAATTATAAATGGCACAAGTTCTGTTTAGTGACTGTCCACAACTAGCATGTGCACACACAGTAACCATTTTGGGGATAGTGGTGGTGTTCACCCTTCTGTACAGTTCCTCCCCAGGAATATACTAAACATTTTGTTTATTTTTGTTTTAAATTGGCCAGATGCACTCAGGCAATTTTTGCAGAGGCCGCTGTAGAAAGGACGCCTGATTCGCCTCCCTCTGAACTTTGTAAGTAGCCCACACAACTAGTACTACTGTTGCTGTTTTTGTTATTGTTATTAGCAATTATTACTTTAATAATCACATCACATTAATACTACTAATTGTAATCAGTAGCCTAGTATTATTTAGCCTTGTGGCAGTAATTGTAATATATCTACTACAAGTTACATGGTCAGATAAAATTTATTTGTACAATGCAACTATGTGGTAGGATGATAGAAATGACCAAATGCAACTGTGTAACGAACAGCATGGATGAACTCTGTGTTTAAATACAGCTGCAGGAGAAGGGACATCCAGTAGTACTCAAGGGGCCAGTAACACACAGGCCAGGAACATACAGCCTGCATCAGGTGAGTCTATTTAATAGTATTTATTCAAGCCACATCCATACTTTAAAGTACAATAGAAACATGTTAGCATGTATTAAATACAATAGTTTGTTTTCTTAAAGAAGTTCAACCACATTCATGATCATTTCACTTATTATATTAAACACTGCTTGTCTGGCTATACAATATGCTTGAATACAGGTGAAGGTGAAGGGACATCCAGGACCACATCAAGCACTCTGGGCACCAGTGAAACTACACTGCCGCCTGCAGACACCTCACCCTCCACAATTCCTGCTATCCAGGGAGAACCTATAGATCCTGCTGACTGGCCAGCTGTGATCCGGTAAGGACAGAGTTAGTTTGCAGAGGACCATACCAGACCAGTCCAGACTTTACATTTCCAAAAAGAGATGATGGGAGAAGCTGCCACCACAACCACTTCTACAGGAAATTAGTAAATGGGGAGAAAATCAAGAGAAGCTGGCTTGTATATTCAAGGAAAAACAATACTCTGTATTGCTTCTGCTGCAAGCTCTTTTCACAGAAAAATGACCACCTCATTAGGAGTGGCCTAAATGACTGGAAGAATTGTAGTGAGGTATTTGAGATATTTTGTAGAGGTATGTACCGTATCCATAAAAGCACTTTTGTTTGTAGAGGGTATAGTTAGGGTATAGAGGGTCATAATTTGCTTAAATGTCCTTACAGGTGCTTAAGAGTGTTTTGCACAGTTTATGGAGTTAACTTAATCCTAACTTTGAGTGTGTAATAAATTATTTAAACTAATAAAAAAGAAAATGTTCTGAAACTATTCTGGTGTTTGTTGTCCATGCAACATTTATTGTTGAACTGCAATGTAGAATAGTATAATTATAAGTGGGTGAAAAAACTGCTATGCAAAGTTAAGTGATGTTAAGTATTGTGTGTGGGGGGGGGGGGGCAAAACTCAATCTCGCCTAGGGCAACCAAAGGGCTAGAGCCGGCCCTGGACCAAACATACGCCCTTGATGCTTTTACTTGAATGCCTAAAGCACGAACACGTTCTAATGTAATGAGAAGTCTGCACTATTAGTAACATACAAATATATATATTGTATAACGTGCAATTAAATATTACCAACACTGATCTGTGAAAGAATATAACATGGTATTTATGTTTATTTATGTTTAGATACTTTGATAATGAGTTTGTGACAATGAACTCCACACTGTCATTGGTCACCAAAATGTGTAAAAATCTTTATAAGCACTTCATAAAATGCTGTAAGTCACCATGTACACAGTGCAAGCAGTGTTTCTATGTTGCAAGCTTGTGCACGCCTCTTTTCTCGCTCACTCACAACTGCGCATGCGGCCAAGAAGTCCTTTCTCGCTGAAAGCCGTGTATACACACGTCATTCACCGATCAGTGCACGATTCGGTAGTCTGAAGGTACCAGAAAAGCTATCACCATGAGTTTCGCTATCGAGGAGAGGGGAAATCCAAATACTCTGAGTTACAGAGTGTATTTCAGTAAGTAAAATCCTTACAATGCATCGAGAATTTATGCGTGAGAATTGTATTCAATACTGATGGGCCGTAAAGTTTCCACGTGTCGCTCATTATAGTGTCCTGAAATGCATGGTCAGAGGAAGCATCTTAAACCTTTAGGCGCATAATGTGTACTCTTCTGTGTGATTTAATTGACCAATATTATCAGCAGGTGTTCTTAGCATCGTGATTTTGCTGGGTAAGAAAAGGGTTGCGATTTGTACGTCTGTGCTCCGTGTCGAGTCATGGAGTGAAGACAGATAATGTAGGCTATGCTCTGGACTTGCAATATGAATGGTAGTTTAACTTTCGGTTAAACCAGGGGGAGTTCTTCGCTAGTGTGACGAAATGCTAATGCTACCACATATTACGTTTTAGTTATTTCTTGTGAACAATGTTGGATGTTGCAAGCTGCTGTTACTCCAGTGGTCAGGATCACTACGAAAATCAGTGATCGAGTCCGCACACCAGACAAGGATTTGGAGCACGTAATCACTGAACAAGGCCTACACGTAGGCTGTACACTTAGCCCAGATTTCAGATTGAGGCTAAGATTTCAAGACGTTGTGAACTTTATTTTTATTAATAAATAATGTATGTGTCTTATAGAAAACTCCGAAGGGAAGTACATCTCGCCATTCCATGACATACCTCTGTATGCTGATGAAAGCCAGGTACAGTAAGTTTATTGGTTTCAATTTACGTATTTACTTAAGACAAGGCAACTTTATTTATATAGCGCATTTCATTCACATGTGCAACTCAATGTGCTTTACATATACAACAGGAAAGACAATAAAATATTAAAATAAAAGTAAGCAGTAAACAGCAAATCTCTTTAATACGTTACATTAAAGAGTTAAACGTTAAATGGTTATCACCCTTCCGGCATTGAACTTGCACTCACTGATGTAATAGATTATCTACTTCCTTATCATTTATAATGTATTCCTGAATTCCCTGAAATGTAACCAAAGCCATTTTGTCTGTAGAATATTTTCCATGTGGTTATTGAGGTTCCAAGATGGACAAATGCCAAGATGGAAGTAAGTATATTTTTTGTTTTAAACCACATGCCTTTTCTTGGCTTTAGATTAATACGGGATTTTTAATACTGCCTAATGAAAAAGGTGTGGTGATTTAATCACATGAAATAAAATGTACTGCTTTGACTTCTATAACCTTACTATAACGGACATTTTTTTACCATATTTTGGCACACAATAACAAAATATTCTAATATAAAAACATGTGTTCTTTTTTATTTGGGAGGTTGTATGCCCATTTGGCAACAATCACAGTTTACAGTCTGCTTAGAGGATCAGTCTGTAAACTTAAAAAGCCTGGGTTTGGGTAGTTTCTCCCCTTCTGTGGGGCAGATTCTCTATAGCTCTGTTGCAAGCGATTGGGAGTGTCAGTGAAGTGCCATCTTCATATGTCGTCAGAGACGCTTTGTGGGGTTCAAGTTCAGCCTATTGTCTTGGCTGTGTTGGGCTGGGTGAACTTTCACTCTGTTCTAAGGTCTTGTGGAGAATGTTTTCATCCATGCCTCATATTTGGGACCAGTCCTCTATTCTTGCCATGGACTAGCACCCAGTGTTGCGTTACTTTGTGTGAGACCAGAGTTGATCTGGCTGGACACACAACGCCAGGAAGAATCCACACTCACACATGAACATTTGCAAAGAACCAGCTTGAAACAAATGCGTAGATGTTTCTGCACTTTTGTGTACTGTTGCTCTTTGTCAGACACTACATAGGCCTGAATGTAACAACAAAATCCCACATGATGAAAATTATTGTGGAATTAAATGTACATGGACCTCAACTCCCACAACGGTGCAGAAATGCGCTTTGCTAACCTTTTTAAACATAGGAAATATCTCCTTGGAGTTCATGGCTTAGTCTTCGGTGTGACATGCATCAAAGTAAACAGGTTGCACCTAAGGCCATTTTGGGGTGTAATAGCAGGGATAATAAATGTTTTTCACAACTGTTTTTGATATGACATGTCAAATATGCATGTATAGATTTTCTGACCTGTATTCTTTAATGCAGATGTTTTGTGGGTTGAGTAAATAAATTGATTCACTTTTCAGATTGGCACCAAAGATGCCCTCAACCCAATTAAACAAGATGTGAAGAAGGGAAATCTACGCTATGTGGCTAATGTTTTCCCTCACAAAGGATACATCTGGAACTATGGAGCCATCCCTCAGGTAATGAACTAATAACGGGCTGCAACAGCATGATTGATCTGCATACAGTGTTCAGTGCACAGGACACAAACCTGCGCCCTCTACCAACAGTGCCGCATTTACCGCATTTTCCTTTTCTCTTTGTTGTGATGACCTTATCCCCCACCACCAGACTTGGGAAGACCCAGTGCACAAAGACAGAGATACTGGATGTTGTGGTGACAATGATCCAATCGATGTCTGCGAAATTGGCAGCAAGGTAATACACCCATAGATTCTACAGCTATTAATGTATTACAAAGAAATAATATATTAATTATTGGATGTCTTAATTGTTAGAGATTACACAAATGACTCCTGGCATATTTCACAGTTCATCTGTGGTCAGAGAGAGAAAAATTTAACTTTACTTGTAACTTTACTTTCTCTGGGATAAGCTACGTCATGACGTTATTACTTCAAACATTTTAGGTCTGCTCGAGAGGGGAGGTCATCAAAGTTAAGGTGTTGGGTGTGTTGGCAATGATTGATGAAGGCGAAACTGACTGGAAAGTCATAGCGATCAATGTTGATGACCCTGAAGCAAAGGACTTCAACAGTAAGTCAGTGACATCTTGTGTGAAGTAATGCTGAAATACCCGTTCCATTTAAATGTGTCTTTGAGGGTTGTGGCCTCAACCCATACAATTTCAATGCTATGTAAGGCTTTCCAATATTTAAACCTAGTAGTATTTAAACATTTATTTATATATAACATTCATATATATATATGATCTAAAGACTGTGACATCTGTGTATTCATTTGGTTCTTCTGTTAATGTCAGATATTGATGATGTCCGAAAGCTGAAGCCAGGCTACCTGGAGTCTACAGTAGACTGGTTCAGACGGTACAAAGTGCCTGATGGAAAGCCTGAAAATCAATTTGCATTCAATGGAGAGTTTAAAGACAAGGTTTGTATTTCATCATCTGTTAACATTTCACCGTGATATTCGATTCCACCTTTAAATTTGGCAAACAGGTCAATGCAGTGGTTAAAGCCGGCTTCTTCCAACTTTGCACCATTGCCAAAATCAAGTCTTTCCTGTCACCCAAAGATCTTGAATGTCATCCACGCCTTCATATCCTCCCGGCTAGACTACTGCAATTCCTTGTATACTGGAATTAGCCACTCGTCCCTGTCCCGCCTACAACTGGTCCAGAATGCCGCTGCCGGGCTCCTGACTGAGACCCTGAAAAGGGACCATATTGGCCCTATCCTGGCCTCTCTCCAGGCCAACTCTGAGAGACATTAGATATTATATGGCGGGCCAAATTAAATTACACCGTGTCCCATTCAAATCGATGGAACTTTTTGCAACATTCAGAGGAGCTGGTGGGCCGGATGAAATCAGCCTTGAGTTAGACACATGTGATGTAGTGCTTTCTCACAACTGGCATTTAGTTGAACATTGAGTCATGTTTATTTCTTGTTGTTGATATATAAGAAGTACCTGAATACATCCAAGAAGACCACATATTAGAGGGAATTCTGCTTCTCCTTTCTGGTCTCACACATCAATAGCAATAGCCATAAAAAAATGATTATACAGTAACAGATGGTTCAATTCTTTTCATGTACACCAGTGTGTTCACGTATATTTGCAGTTACTTTTTTGGACAGCTTTCTGCATCTGCACCGTCTTTCTGATTGGCCCCCGTGTCAGGCAGCACGTACAACAAAACCCACATACAGACCGTTAGCTTTCCACAGGGGAAGTGGGTGGGTGCAGGTTGCATTAGTCTGACTGTGAGAACACAAAAACAAAATGTTGTATGATTGAGAGAGAGAGATATAATGTAAATTACTGAAAATAAATGAATGAATGACTGGTAAATCTCTGCATGAAGTGAATCATCTTATTCTTTGAGCATGACGTTTATGAAAAGTGAACATGTCAGTGATATTATTGTTGTCAGTTAAATCCAATGTAAAGTGCTTTCGGTAAACATATATTCTGCCTCCCACCTCTCTTGAAACCCCCTGTTTTCAAAGTCCGCCTTTCGTTTGGCATTTTTTTGAGGGAAGAGAGAGGCCGCAAGCTAAACTTTCAGGTGATGAGGCTGCAGACAGTGGGGCAAGGGCTTGCGCTTGCTGGCCTGATATTGACGTAGGCTACCAACGCGGTGGCAGTGCATTGTGGGACTTGCAGTATTAGTGGTGAGTGCGACATACCGGCGGCCGCGGCAGGCCAGCTGTGATGGACATTAGATATATTATCTGGCGGGCGAAATCAAATTACACCGTGGCCCATTCAGATCAATGAAACATTTTGCAACATTCAGAGGAGCCGGCGGGCCAGATGAAATCGCTTGGCGGGCCGGATCTTGAGTTTGACACATGTGCCCTAGACTGTGGAACAGCATCGCCTTCTCTATTAGATCATCCCCTCTATTGACTCTTTCAAGTCCAGGCTCAAAACACAGTTTTATTCTTTAATTTTATTCTTGATTTTATATTTTATTGTGATTGCCTACTCTGATTGTACAGCACTTTTGTTCAACGTGAGTTGTTTTGAAATTGGCTTTATACATAAAATTGACTTGACTTTGACTTGACTAACTAAAGGGACACAATGTATAACAATGGAAAGGGAAAGGTCCTTAAATGTTTAATGATAATATTGTCATCGTGTGTGTGTGTGTGTGTGTGTCCATTAGATACATTTCCATCCATTTTCATTTTTTCTGTAGTGTAAAATAGTTTTTGGTGTTTTGTGATTGCAGGACTTTGCCGTTGAGACAATCAAGAGCACCCATGGCTTTTGGAAGAATCTCATCTCTCAGCCAACCAATTCAGGGGGACTTAACTGGTAAGGAGACTGTCCATTTTTGACATTCTTAACTGTGCTGTATTCTCATTGCTGAACATGTAGTGCTTTGTGAAAGTGTTTGTACCATGCAAGTTCAAATCCCCAACAACCTATCCTAAGTATTATAACACAAGTTCAAATCCCCAACAACCTATCCTAAGTATTATAACACAAGTGCTCATCCCCAACAACCTAGCCTAAGTATTATAACACAAGTGCTCATCCCCAACAACCTATCCTAAGTATTATAACAACAGGGTGCACTACAGCCATCATGCTGACAAATGCTCAACAACAAAGATGCCTTCATGGGCATTTCACTGGGGTTGTCAAGTGGGCATCTTCCTTCGTCAGTGAATTAGGCCCTCGACACCCTCAGAAGGCTCAACAATGGTGTCTGACATCCCAGACTTACCCCCCTCCATACTCACGATGGGTTGGGACATATGTCAATACCAGGGACTACAACAGATACACCTTGAAAAGATGTTGCATGCATATTTCCGTGTCTGAACAATGCATTGTGTAATTATCTGAACATCAATCTTATTATGCTAGGGCATGCCACAGGCTATCCAGGGTAAGGAGTGAGAGGTGGGGGGGTAACCCCCTCAGGAGTACGAACCCAGGTTCGAGTAAGGGTAGTGTTAGGTGAAAATTCACTCAAGTTACCTCAGGACTCCGGAGTTGCATATACGTTTATTTATTAAACAACAACGACACGCTCGTCAGGCTCACCCACGTCCTGGCAGGCCAGAGAGAAAGGGAGCCCGGGCTCACTCCCAGACTGCAGCAGACGAGAGAGAAGCAAGATTAAACACATCACACAAGGTTTATATAGATAGAACTTAGCGTTCTCTGCAGCCAAAACTATTTGTCAGCAGGGATAACCACGTGGTGGGTCTCTGACGTCAGAGGTCATCTTATTATGCTTCCTGTCTTGCAAGGATGTCAGTTTTACACAAGGTCGGAAGAAGCACAGTTCAACCCTTCTTCTCACCTCTGACCTAAACATGCTTACATAAGCACATGATTCATACAATGTAGTTATTAATACATGGCACTTGATTAATATGCTTAAGGCATTAACAGTGTTTCGAAATGATGTCCATCAGGTAGGAATTGGATCCAAACTCAGGTTAGGGAAGGGCTTGGTAGGGTAGGAATTGAATCCAACTCAGGTTAGGGTAAGGGAATAAAATGGGAAATGAACCCTGGTCACTTTAGGCACCCAAACATCTTGCGACAACAGGCTTCGTCACGTAATACAGGTTGATTTGCATGTCCCCAAGTCATCTGTGAGTGCCTCAGCCTTAACCACTGGTTCACTTGTTCAGCAGCCTCAGACAACTCCTTTAAAAAAAATAGCTGCCTGCAATTCTGCTCTCTCGCCCTGACTGAATGGGATTTTGATGTCCTATAATTCAATGGTTGAAGTATATCAAACGTGGAGTGATTGTTAAAGGTGAAGAGAGAGTGAGGCTGTTATCCTCACTCATGGAATACCTCTCGTCCAATCAGAAAAGAATAAATCGGTCGACAGGATCTGAGTGTATTTTTGTAATACACTCATCCTGTCGACCGATTTATTCTTTTCTGATTGGACGAGAGGTATTCCATGAGTGTATATGTATATCATATATATTACTCGTGCCCGTCCCTGATATATTTTTCATTCAAATATTCCATGGACAAAGTTATTCTGTAAAATGTGATTTCTCTGACATTCTAGGCCTGTGTTTCCAAGCAACAAAATGATCAAATGATATTCATTAAGCCAGATGTTTGGAGTTTAGTGAAAATGTAATTGGTTCATAACATCTTTGCACAGACTGCATATTGATCTCTATTTCTGTCTTCCTTAATTGCAGTAAAAACACGTGTGTCTCTGGAGACGAGAGCCCACACTGTTGCTCCAGCAATGAAGCCAAAGCAGTGGTTGATGCTGTAAGACCAATCAACATTTCTGTTCCATTGTTTTTATTGATGTACCCCCCCCCCCCCCCCCCCCCCACACACACAACCATCCATACACACACACACACAGGCTCACACATCTTCTCCTCATAACATTCTGCTATATAGTCTTGATTTTTACTGTTTTTAGGGTATGTTTGTGTAGGTCACTAGTTTTCTAACTCATTCATTTTGATGGTACAAAGTCACCTGAAGGCTGTTCCCTATGCAGTATTGTGGTTTGGGCCTGAAACCCTGCAAGCTAGCTACCCTTCATCCGTGCCATTTGCACTGTTGATAGTGTTTTCAAGGTAACTCTGTTGGCTGTCAGGCAGCGGTGCAGATGGGATTTTTTAACTGGGGGGGACGCTAACATTGCCTAATCAGCTGTGCAGAGTTATTAACTGATGATCGTCGCCTTACGTAGGGAGAGTGGTGGGGATGGATCGGGCTCACTATGAATCTGGGGGGGACATGACCCCCGTCCCCAGTGCCATCTGCGCCCCTGCTGTCACGTAGCCTTTTTAGATGAAATCATCTTGATACCCCCTCAGTAAGTGCATGTCCAAATGCTGTTGGAGAAGATACCGGTTGGCTATTTCACCAAGCTCCTGGGGAATTGATGATTGACTAGCTTTAGCTGAAATGCTGAGTTACTGTTCGAATAGACAGCTGCTACGTGCAACTTTTTAGCGCTGCCAGGTTGATGTAACCTGCACAGCCCTGCATTGGACTTGAAGCTTACACATGAGAGGTGGGTGTGCTAGCAAGTAGGCTGGAACCCATACTAAACCTCACTAGCCCATCTCTTAAGGTGTCGGGGAGGAAGGTTTACTCATTCCATGGCTCTGGACCTGCTGGCCACCGTTACCACCAGCAGGTTTGGTCCCAGGTGTTGTGCAGTTAACTGCACATTGGGGTGAGCGTTGATGATGGGGATGGGGAATCATGCACTGTTCAGCTGGCTGTATGAATGAGCTGGACAGCCTGCCAGCGTTTGCAGGAGCTCCTAACACGTCTGCTGAATCGGATGAGGAAAGGTTGAAACGGTGTTAGTAGTGATGGGCTGGGCGACCTACAATGCCGGAAGCTGTGCACCTTACAATTTCAGATGCAAACTTGCCAGCTGTATTCACTATTAGTTGAAGGGTCAAACAGTCATACTGTTGGTCAGTATGCCCTTGTGAACATGTTGGCGTAGATACAAAGTGTAAAAGCACTGTGATAAGAGGCACTTTCTTAATGAGGATATCCAATTCCCAAAATGATAAACTTATGGCACTTTAAAACATATTAATGTTTTTGGGTGGTAGTTGTCATTTTAATAATTCATAAAATATATTTAACGTAAAAACGTATTTATTACAAACCTCCTGCATAAGGTTTTAGTTATTATTTATTGTACTTCATTATAAGTACTTTAGAGTGTTCTTTTGTATATGGCTTTACTATTAGTATGCCGTCTTGTGTTTAATGTTTTCATGTCTGCCTGCTTTAACTATGGGCTCACCAAAGCAAGCACTTGTTGTCATGGCAATAAAGGGGACTTGATGGATGTAAGGGGGTTTGCCTTTTTCCTCTACCACTGGAAACTGAGGCAAATGGCCCCTCATGGCAAATTATGTGAGTTGGGTGGTTCAGGTGACATCATTACCATTTCACATTGTGTGCTGTTCTGCCTGCAGAGCTGCCTCTGTGGAGAAGAAGAACCCATTCCATCGTCAGGTAAACTTACAATGGATATAAAGCACATTGTTGTTGTTATGACATGAATTATTGTTGGATTGAACTGACATGAATGTTTCTCATTACAGTTGATAAATGGTTTTACTATGAGAAGAAATGAAGAGCTCTTCGGGGGACCACGGACTGGTTCAATAGATGTACTTGAAAATAGATGTTTGACTTTGTTAACATTGAATGATAAACATATCTTTTCTTTAGATATGCTGTAACAGGGGACTGATCAGTTCTGAAAAGTGGAAAATTTGCTTTCATTTTATTTAACTTCTGCATAATTAAGCTGTTTACCGATACAAAAAAATGCACTCTATGTACACACTGGCACTCTGTAAGAGACTCTAGTTGCTGTATTAAAGCCTTTCTTTTGACCAAAGACTAAGTTCTGTGAAGTCTTTAGTAGCAGCACTTTGATGTATCTTAAACTACAGTATTATTGTTCAATGGGTCAAAGTTTCTTGCGATCTTTGCGAAGACTTGTTTTTAAATTTGAATTATTAGTACACAGGACACCAGGTTTCACTGAAGTGTAACATTTCACATATTTGTATTTCAAATGTGTAGCCTACTAGCTACTGAATAGTTTTGACAGATGTGACGTAGTTGGAGAATTCCAGTTCAGCACGCACAAAAATGTTTTCACAACCCGTGGTTCCAGTATTCTACATCATTCTATTGCTGTGTCTGACTGCCACAAATAATGGCAGTATCTCGTCCCACCCAGCCTATGCATTATGCTACAGCTTTTGCAACACAATAACAACGCAGAGTAATTTCACAATTCTTAAATACGAATAACTGGAGTTTGTAAGCTCATTATAATTTAAACCCGCTCGGAACGTGGCAACTTCTTTGCGACAAGGCTCGCGTCAATCTCGCTCAGTCTGGACCTCCCTGTTACGCAAATCCGGTTGAACGTCAAATTTGGACTTGACAGAAGAAGCTGACTGAATTTCGGACGGTGTTTTCTAGCTAGTCCAGACTCAGGTACAAAAAAAAAGATTTCCTTTGATCTGTCAAACATATTGTAGAACATCAAAGAGAGAGAGAGAAGTTCAGCTAAAAGTCTTGACAGGCCGTTATTTCTGAGGAGTCCTAGGCTACGTACTAGAATGTCCTAGTCCTAGAACAGATAGCCTACTTGTCTCGTTCAAATGGCATTATAGCCTAAGCCATACAGGGTTTTTGTTATTTCCAAATATTCCATTATGTTGTGACACCAGTGAAGTGGGGATTTTTCTGCTATTTTTGTGTCTACAATAGATTACAACTACCGTTAGTAACCTATTGCCAAATTAGTTTCATTATGCAGCCTTAGATAACATAAACTCCTAATAACGGACAGCATCGAGTTACCTAGTGATTTAAATTCGCTGAGTTTTGTTGTAGTTTAATTTAATTATTATCTTATTGTGTAGGCTACCGTGTAACTTAGGTAGCCCTACAGTGCTTTACAATACTGTTAAGTTGCCTGAAGGGAGAAGAAAACATTTCTGTACTTGTGACATTGGCTTCTTCCACCAAAGCAAGGGAGCTGTTGGCTATTGAGTGACAGCTGTGTCTGTGTATATATCCCCTCGGTGTCCAATGTCAAGCAACCACAACTTGTCCATAAAAATAGTCAGTTGGGACTGAGTGTTCATCGCCATGCAAAATCATTCACAAAGAAAGTGAATGCACTCTGCTCTGTAAATTATTTCACCTTTGCTTCTCGACAAGCATTATAGACCAAGTGGTCAGGTTGCATAGCCTAGCCTCCTCAGAGGGTAGTCCGTAGCCAAGTCATGCAAAAAGTTTTAAAACGTCTCTGGTTCATTCTGTATTGCGACATGCTATATCACTTGCTGTAAATAGATTGACGTTACTTTACTACATTTTTTGGAAAATGCCATTAGCAGTTGTTTGGCTATCCGACCATTCATATCGTGATATGAATCGTGATCATGAAAACATACTAAATGGTCTGTTACATCAGCCTAAGTAGGCCTACATATGGTGAACTCAATCCCTTGTCTTTCACATTGGACTTTTGAGCTGAATGGCTTTAATTAAGTGGTGTGTAAACGTGTATCTGTGTGGGCTTGTTTTTCAGGTACCAACAAAAGAAATGTCTTTTATACTTGATTGGCTCTATAGAGGATTCAGCGGTGTTCTACAGTTGCTTGGTAAACCAGTACATTCATTCGTATTTGTGTCTGTCCTCTTCGGTGTATAGTACCGGTTATAAAAGCACTGGTTGTTATGTGTTGTTATAGAATGACAGATTGACAGTAGCAGTATAATTCCTTTTACCTAGGTCTTTACAAAAAGACCGGGAAGCTTGTATTCCTTGGTTTGGATAATGCTGGGAAAACGACGTTATTGCATATGCTTAAGGATGATCGACTTGGCCAGCATGTCCCAACTCTACATCCGAGTAAGTCATTTCTGCCATCTTCAAAAAGTGATCATGCTGTTCAAATCAGTCATAGTATAAGGAGAACTGAATAGTCTCATGCCACTAATATATTTTCTATCTTAATCGTACTGTTATCTTAGCCTCTGAAGAGTTGACAATTGCTGGGATGACATTCATAACATTTGACCTGGGTGGCCATGCACAAGGTAAATATGGTTGTGATACATCTTTGTTCATGTGGATGTTCCTGTGACTTCAGAGGAAGCACACCCACTGAAGAAAATATATAGTATACAGATATATAATCTACCTGAACTAAGTTGAACAAATGAAAATATCCTGTGCTGTAATTAAATGGATCCATGTAAATATGAATGGTTGGTTGTATGCCTATGAAAGGCTTAGTTATTAGGCCCTGTATTTGTGAACTCTGAACGTTGTGACAGACCCTGGTACATGACTGTGCAATGCTCTACGTAACTCCGCAGGGAATTAGTTTACACTTGCTCAGCTGTGACTGCTTTACTTCTGTTACATTGTACAGAGAAGGAGGGTGTGATTATCCACTGTTCTCATTATTATTTCACTAAATAATGTGAATAATGGATTACTACTAGTAAAGTACTGTGTGTTTAAGTACTGTGTGTTTATGGTGTAGCGCACACAATGATTTGACTTAGTATTAGTTTAATCTGAGTTTTCCTTAACTATAATAACCCTGATCAGACACACAAAACTTTGAAACAGTGGCACTCTATCCATTTCTTTCTTTTAAAATCTGTATTTGTGTTCCATAGCAAGGCGAGTGTGGAAGAATTACCTCCCAGCTATTAATGGAATTGTGTACATGGTGGACTGCGCTGACCTTGAGCGCCTAGTTGAAGCTAAAACTGAACTCGATGTAAGGTTCTCCATTCCCCCACTACTTCAGATAACATGATTCTGCTCATTATTCTACATTCTTTGCTTGTAAAATAGAATTTCTTTAAAATAATGTTTACAAGAATCTTGTTGTTACTCTGTTACTGTGCGGTTAAATGTTTCTGTACTCAAATGTAAATTCTCCCACCACTCCATTGGCAGGCCCTTTTAACTGATGAGACCATCTCAAACGTGCCAATCCTCATTTTGGGGAATAAAATCGACCGTCCAGAGGCGATAAGTGAAGATGCTTTAAGAGGAATGTTTGGCCTTTATGGCCAAGCAACTGGAAAGGTGAGGAGTCATTCATGATTTACCACAGTGCTTTCCACATATCCAGGTGCCGTTGGATTTGGATCTGAATGCAATCAAAGCTATATTACACATCTTTAATGCAAATGGTATCGAAACAGTCTCCATGTTACTTACCTTTTGTGTCTACAGGGCAAGGTGAACTTGAAAGAGATGAACTTAAGGCCAATGGAGGTGTTCATGTGCAGCGTGCTGAAGAGGCAGGGATATGGTGAAGGCTTCAGATGGCTTTCTCAGTACATTGATTGATTTGGCCACATTGCTCAGATGTAGTCTGTAGCATAGTATTGTATCTTATTCATTTTTGAGTAGTGAAGAGCCCCTAACTAAAGCAGTTTCAGAATGGATGGATGTATAATAGTAGTAGTTATTATTATAATAAAGATGAATGGTGGATGGTATATACGCAATAGACATGAAGTTCAGAACTACATCACCTCAGAAATAATGTAGTGTGCAGTCATCAGTGTTATTTACATGTCTATTGAGAGGGTTAAACACATAATCACATCAAGCCACATCAGTTTACATGGCAGGAGTTACTTTTAGGTGTTAATGGAGTTACACAGGGGCGTGGCTCTCACATTCTGTGTGGTTTCTTTTCCTTTGTGCCTGTTATGACTGCCTGTCACTCGCCCTGCCAAAGACGATTACTGTGCCTTCAAAATGTATATTTTACAAACTGCTTGAAATGTTGAAATCTACCTGTACTGTTATGAGTACATATTGAAAATAGCATCACAGTGTAGCAGTTGTATATGTATTATATATTACACAATATATTGCAATGTATAATATATTACACAATATAATGCAATATTTATTACTATTTATTATTGTGACATGGTACAATATAGTAAGATTGGATTTACTCATTGTGTGAATAAGACCTAATTCAATAAGGAACTGAAAGCCACAAGCTTCTTCTAAAAATACAGACAGTCAGTGACCACAATATAGGGGTGAGGCCTAAACTTAAATATGCTGACATAATATGTGTCCGTCAATGCTAAAATGTGATATTGTCATATTGATAATTGATAAAATGTGATAATGTCATATTATTTAATGCTAGTGACCTAGAATGGACTTAGGACAAACTGTTCAGTGTTACCAGAGTAGAATTTGGTTTCAGGTGCTGTAAATGCCAAGCAGTTCTCATTAGCTTTGGAATTGAATGTATTCTATTTATTTGTTAATAACACTTTTTATATAAATTAAATGTGATTTTTGGGCAAAATTGCTGATTACACTGTAATATTCACATCTGAACTTCCACAGGGTACCGTCTTGGTATATATAAATATATTTTGTGATGTTGATGCAGTGAGTACTTTTTGATTATCAACTGCTTTTGGTATGCAGTTCAGATATGAGAGTACACAAACAATAAATGTTTAACCCTTGTCAAAAGAAGTCAACGCCTACTTTTGCTCTCATGTCTGGTTTGATGCAGTGTGGTAACATTGTGTTCTCCTAAAACTTTCCTTTTCTTTTCCAACAGTTTTTGGCTATTAATAACGAGTTGTGAGCTACATGTAAGCTAATATAGAGTTTGAGCCACTACTACATTTTGTGGTACACACATTTCGGTTAGGAATATGTCCAATTGAGTTACGTAAACGATGAAGACCTGCTCTTGCACAGGCTTATATTTTGACAGTGTGATGTCTGTTAGCGGTACTGGCCAATGATTGCAGACTTTTAGTGGCGTACACCCGCCCATTTCTGCGATTACAACAAATCAGACTTTGGACAGCCTTGAAAACAAGCCAATCGGACTAGTTAAATCCACAACAAGTGCCCTTTGAGATACCGGAAGAAAGCCATTCCTTCGGTGTTTTGGATTTGCATGGATATTTGACAAGGCAATGTTGTGTATTAGCAACTTAGGAAAACTTTTGGTATGCTTTATTTCGAAGAAGTGTATTATTGATAACTGATGTGGTTGTACGGAGTCGTTTGTGTTAAGCTACTGCTGCTTTTTAGAATGTGCTAGCCATCTTTGTTTAGTAAAACTAACTGCAACATACTAGTAACTATACGATATTATTTTGTACGTGTACTGTATTGTAAGACCACTGAAGGTCATGCAGTCTGTTGAGAAGACGTGCTGTATTATATCAGTGCATAACTCAGATACTGGTAAGCGTTTGAGTTGCAGCGGTACCATAATAAGTCGGGCAGGGATAGTGCTTTGCAGTGGGGTCCTGTTTCGGTTCCTGGAGAAGAAAGATGTTTTTTCATCTAATAAGAACTTTATTTTGCCATGCAGCACTAGTCATAATCTTGACATACGCGTGGAATACCATGAACCAAATGTGGAAATAAATGAATGCTCTGGTGAGCCTTGTGTCAGAGAGAGAACCGTAGCAAGCCATAATGCTGAACTTTTGATGTTGGTCAATTGTCCAGAGTTTCGCTCAGCGTTCCGGCATTTATTTAGAGAGCCCGACAAATGGAGCTTAATAGAAGGCGAAGACTCCGAAGTCAGAAGCCTCGACGTGTTGTCTTGGTTTGCTGTACTAACAGTGCCACACTGGAATCGCGGCAACATTGTTCCGCATATTAGAAGTGATTATTTGAAGAAAGGATGCACGGTCATAGCCTGTGGTTCTCCATTCGGCTCTGTATGCCCTGACCTCTTCATGAGCACTCTGAGCCAAGGCATTGTGAGTAACCTCTACGGAGAGGACAATGTGGTCATCCTCACGGATGCGAGGTGTTTACCTGGTACCGAAGGCGGGGGACTTTTTGTGAAAGAGGAAAGACATGTTTACCTCGTTGGCGTCATTGTGGCTCCTCTTTGCTGGAAGTCCAGCGACTGGATTGGGTTGAGTCTTGTATGTTCTCTTCATGTCATACTCAGAAATATACGGCAGTCGGCTATCTGCAACCATGCGCTCCAGAAAGTTGTTGGAAATATTTCCAATAATGAACATGAACATGGACTACTGCTATCTGACGGTCTGGCCAGCCATCCAACAGTGGCACTGGTTGAGAGTGGCCATTTGTGGGGTTCAGGGATACTTTACAAACATCGTTTGATTTTGACATGCAGGCACGTGGTGGATGGAAAATCAGTGGTTACAGTGAAATTTTATGGGAGTGGAAGGTGAGTCCACAGAATAGGGAAAGCACAAGAGTTTTACACTTTACCACTGACTATTACAACCACTGTTACTACTACCAACAATGATAACAGCAATACAAATAGAGGTGATGGTTATAAAACTAATAAAAGTTTCGGAATTTCCTCCACCAGATTTCATACTATGACTGGCGACGTGCTGTTCTCCACTAAAGCATCATCTCCCTATGATATTGCTGTGGTTCAGCTCAGAAATGACCCCCCATGTGAATCGGTTCCACAGTTTGCCTCTTTTTTCAAACCAGGTAATCTTCATTTTCCATTTGATCCACCTAATGCTTCTAAAAGTGCAATCATTAGGTTTTCATTAGTTATCGTGCAGCTCTACCCTAACCCAAACCCTACAGGGTTGTAAGGTTTGTCCTTTTCTTACCCTCCACTGGCCATGTCATACATAGGTGAAGATCTTGTCGTCATTGGTTACGGTGCTTTTGGTGGGAGCTGTGGGCCGTCCGTGACCTCGGGGATCCTCTCCAGGGTGGCTACCCATCAGTCCCAGCCTGTGATGCTCCAGACCACATGTGCAGTGCAGGCCGGAGCCAGTGGTGGAGCCGTGGTGCGTGCCGACACAGGAGAGCTCCTTGGTGAGGCACATCACAACCAAAGAAACATTTTGGTCCATCTATTAACAAACCTTTCAGTCTGAGCTTTCATTGTGCATTTGCTGGTTGGTCAGATCAGTCCCAAATTCAGTTCCATGTGGAAGCAGCAGATGGCGCTGTATTAACACGTTATCTGGTCAACATGCATTTAGAGATTACATTTCTTTTGTCAACAGTGTTTGTAGGGTAAATATTCCTATGTATAGTTGATTGTGATGTATTGATTCTTTGCCTGATTTCACACTTAAATGGCTCTTGCACGCAGAGTGGGAACTTTAATTGTTATCTTTATCTTCATCCAGGTCTTGTGTCCAGCAACACGCGTGACTTTGCAGCCGAAGTGACGTATCCACATCTAAATTTCAGCATTCCAGGGACTGTGCTGGAGCCCCTGCTAAAGTGCTTTGCTGTGACGGGAGATGCAGAAGTGTTCGAGGAGCTCAACAGAGTGGAGGAGGGAGTCAGGACTGTGTGGAGACTGCAAAACACACAGAGCAGACTGTGACATCACAATGCCTTTCTCAAATCCATGTGCCTTAATAGTGACTCTGACAATTGTCTGTGCAACACAATTGTTTGGAGATTATGAGGACATCCTCTAATCTCTAATAACTATTGGGGTTCACCTTTGACCTTTTAAAGCAGTGTTCTTTGTGTAGCCAGTGACAGAAAGGACCGGTATGAATGAAATACGAATGGCGCACCGTTGATTTATCATCCATACATTATTCCTAATATCATGTAAGCAATCGCGGCACCTTTTGTGATGATGTCCAGTGTGTACAGACATACAATGACACACCAAGCCATGGCTCCTCTACTCTTTTATTATCAAATACAGCAGACTTTGTATGTGACACGGTTACATAGAATTTCAAAGTTTCCAGTCGTTTCTAGAGCTGCAATGGAACCAACATGGGCTGGGGATGAGTATCGACACAATGACCACTAGACCACCTAAGAAAGACATGATTTGCATAATCACACCGTAAACTATGACATGCTGTCTTCATCGACCCATCTCTGAGTACCAGACCTCCCCATACTTTAGATAACATGCAAAGAACGCACAGCTCTGGAAAAACAAAACATGATGGTTGTACCTAAGAGATGCAAGAATTCATGCATAGGAATACATTAATTAATACCACATTTTGTTGGAGGGGATTGTGTAAATGTGAGGCCATTCTGTGACTGTTTCCCTAAAGCCTTCAGAAGACTAGACCATTTTGCAGATCTCTTTGTTCTAATTTAGTCAAGCCTGGTCATCTTGTGTAGAATATGACTCATGTGAATAATCATTTTAACAAGTCTGATCAAGTGAATTTGGTCATTCCTTCATACCAAATGGTTGTGGAAGATACAGTATGCCTTTTATATTTATGCAGGCCAGCCCCAAAACCACAATCGCTTCTTCCTGAGACATGTACTGTTGTATCAGGTTCCATTCAATGTTTTGTAATTGTCCTTTGTAAAGTCAATCAGATTCTGTAATTACAGGGCTTGTTTTTATTGGTCTTATGGGCAAAAGTATTTGATGAAGAGAATTATTGTTCATCACACTTGACATTCATTCATAGTCAGCATTTTAAATGGTTACACCATGATTACGCCACAAAACAATCAAATGCTCAACCTGACCAAATTGTTTTGTCAATTGTTTTACAATTTTTTTGTTGTGGGTCGTGTAACCAAATAGTATATTCTGACAAATAGAAAGAATTGGTCCCTTTTGGTTTCTAAGATGAAATATTATCAGGTTGTATTCTCAGAAATAATTGTTTTTCACAGCTGACGGTGAACCATTAGCACAACTTTGCAAAGACTCTAATGTATATATTTCATCTCAATGCAAAGCAGCATTACGACATGCTGTTAACCAAAGAAATATGAAACTGAGACACACAGATAGTCTTCTGTCTAGCCAAAAGGAAATAATAGCCCAGACTAAAGTAGATAACCTTAAGAGGCACA